>NC_134361.1:76873995-77173995 GCF_048569485.1 Anomaloglossus baeobatrachus | reverse complement strand
AAGACCTAAAGCCATTTTATTGTTGATTGATTTTTTAAAACTTTGAGGGGTCTACCAAGAAGAAGGTATCTGCTGCAAGTTACCTGATTCCTCTTCAATCCTTTAGGAACGCAGCCAAATTTCATTTTCATAATTACATTTTTTCCTCCTCTTCTTCCAAGAGCCATAACTTTTTATATTTCTGTCTACATAGATGTGTCTCAGGGCTTTTATTGTGGGATGAGTTTTAATTTTCAATAAAATAGTTAAGTCTACTAAATAATGAACTAAAAAACTTAATGGTATTTACCATAAGTGTTAAATAACTTTACAATTTAATAGTTTGTACTTTTACATAAATGCCAGTACTATAGTGTATATGTTTTGCAGTTCTTTATTTTTAACTGGGGAAAAAGGGGTGATTTTTTAAAATATTTTTTAAAACTGTTTTTCATTTTATACTTTCTTTTTATCCCATAATGGGTCTTCACAGAAGTACCAAAATGGCAGCAATGAAGACCTTTAGCAGGCCCCCAGATGCCAAGACAACTCATCGGTTATGGGGGTTGTCACAAAAGGGCTGAAGGTTGCAGGAGAAATGCCCTTTCCAGAATTGGGCCATCTAAATGATGAACTGCGTAGCCAGCACCTGCTCATTTAGGAGTGTTTTCAACTGTCCTGAACTCGCTCAATATACCTGTGCGAACAAGTATGTCATGGTGATGGAATGGGATAAAAGTTTTCTTCTTTTAAGATCCTATCCCAGCTACCACGATAGAAAAATAACCCATCACTACATACTGTACTTCTACAGCTCCAGATAGCATATCACAGATTGTCTACATCTAAACTATTTGCTTTTGCAGAAATGGGACAAAAGCCATCATAATGTGTAGACCCAAAATCATCAATTTTCTGTACTGTCCATGAAGAAGCAAGCAACTACCATTTGGTTATTTTTCCATAGTGTGGCATAGTTTTCAAGGAGTTGATAGTGTAGCTGTTACCCTATAGGGTGGTTCCATCTGCTTTCTCTCACTAGTTGGGGGCAATTGGGGACACTACTTAGATATTTGCAGTATTTGGATATTTGTACTTTGAGCATTACACATCATTCCCATGTAGACCAGATATTTTTGCAGCTCATAAACCAGAATTATAGAATTGAGTGAGTACCTAACTAATCGTACTTGTTATACTCATAACAAATACTGTCTAATACTCATGTATTCATCCCAAATATTGTGTGCAATGCAAGTCAATAGGGAAAAACTCGCAATGTAATGAGTAACCCGAATGCTGTACTATTCGTGCGAGTAGTGAATAGTGTAAAATTCGGGTTACTCATTACATTTGCGAGTTTTTCCCCATTGACTTACATTGCACACGGTATTCGGAATGAATACGCGAGTAGTAGACAGTACTTGTTATGAGTATAGCGAGTACGAATAGTGTACAGAATTACCAATAAGTCAACCGTACGTTCACCCATACTGAAAAGAAACCATTTTTGGTAAATTTCCAAAAATTATCAATTTAGTACAATGACTATGAGAAATGTATACAGTCCACAAAAACATTATTCAACTGACACAAGTAGAGAATTGGGGCTTTAGCAGCTAAAAATATTATAAGACGTTTTGTGAAGCCAATCTATTTCGGAAATTAGCTAATATGGACTATAAAACCCTAGTCTGATCTCCAGGTATTTGTAACATTTTGAAATAATTGAAATCAGCAAGTATCTTAGAGCTTTTGATATCAGGCTGGCGAGATACTGAAATTCTTTAGTGCTCAACTTGTGGCTGGGTTTTATTAGGTTAATATCTATGTTTTGGTATCTTTTCCACAAAGCAGAAGAATCCTGGCAGGTAAAAAAATAACAGCTTCCTATTTAGGAATTTATCTTGACTACAGTAGGTTTTGAATTTAAAAATAAGAAGCAAATTTTCTATAAATGGTATGAAAATGAGATATTTAAGGGTCAAAGTAGCTACTATTCTGCTGCCAAGTGGCATTAAAAAGGTCTGCTCAGCTTCCTAAAGGTCTGTTATTAAGGAATCTTCTAAAAATGCAACAAAGTATGATTTTTGTAAATATAAAGCATATAGGAACCGTAGGTAACATATAATAGGCAACAACTCAGAAAATGCTACAATCTTAGATTAAAGAGTCTTTAAATTTACCAAGTATGAAAATACCCAAGAAATAGACGTGATTGAAATGTATAAACATTTTATTTTCAATAAATTCATAGGGTATAACATAGAAAATGAACAAAAAGAAAGAACCAGAGTATGAGGAGTGATGAAGGGGAAGAAACCCCACGTGACCCAGGAAAGGATACCAGATCTGCACAAGTGCCTAGATAGGCAGCTAAATGCCGAAATGCAAGTGCAAAAAGTTGCTGGCAAGGAGATAGAAAAAGTCTCAATGCATAGCCTAACAAGGCAGAATGGCTTACCCAGCTGGCAGATCACCAAATTTGACCCAGGTCCCCCGACGAAGCACACCACGCGAAACACGTGTTGGGACGCTGGTCCCCACGTGTATACCTGGGTCAAATTTGGTGATCTGCCAGCTGGGTAAGCCATTCTGCCTTGTTAGGCTATGCATTGAGACTTTTTCTATCTCCTTGCCAGCAACTTTTTGCACTTGCAGTTCGGCATTTAGCTGCCTATCTAGGCACTTGTGCAGATCACTTGTGAGATCTGGTATCCTTTCCTGGGTCACGTGGGGTTTCTTCCCCTTCATCACTCCTCATACTCTGGTTCTTTCTTTTTGTTCATTTTCTATGTTATACCCACTGAATTTATTGAAAATAAAATGTTTATACATTTCAATCACGTCTATTTCTTGGGTATTTTCATACTTGGTAAATTTAAAGACTCTTTAATCTAAGATTGTATGATTTTTGTAAATAGTATAAAATTCCGCGTCAGAAGGTAAATGGTAACATCCAGTTCTCCATTCATTCATAAACGTACGGGAGGAATGAAAGAGGAATGACACAGCACAAAGTTTAAGCAAACGATGCTACAGATTTATTTCATGAAGAATACAAGAATTTGCCAAAATTGATATATCGGAAGTAATGACAGGTCCTCTGTGTTATGTGCTGCAGGCGGCCTCCCTCACAAGTCAGGCTCCGGGTGCCCTCTGTCTCTCCCTTGCCCGAGATTCCCTTTGCGGCCACTAGCCCGCCTAGGCGCCGGTCTCAACGTCTGGCTCAACCTCGTGAATTTCTGCTGGCTGCTCTGCCGCCAGAGTCTAAGTGCAGAAAACGGGCCACTGCGCATGCGCGGGCTGAATCTGCTCAGCCAGAGTCTAAGTGCAGAAAACGGGTCACTGCGCGTGACGTGTCACCTTCTGATTGGCTGTTGGATGTCAGCTGCCCTGATGATGAGGCATCCCTGGAATGGCCGGTGGGCGACACCCAAGATCGGATCATAGTCGCAGGACTCTTGGCTGACGCACGCAGCAGAGGGTCATTGGCATATCGCTTCCGATGCTTTTGAAGCTATGCGCAAGTGGAACCAAGGCCTAATGCACATTAAGTTCTCTTGACTCTTCCCCTAACAGATGAGCAAGCCTGATGGATTTTTTTTGTTCAGAGCAGATATAAGCCTCTGCCAGACAAGTATAGCAGCGCATCTTTCATAGGGGAAACATAAGCGTTCAACTGAGCTGAGCATTCTGATGCATGGGGGAGTCAGCACCGATAACTAGCTATTGTGTATGGAGACCTTTACATTCAAATTGACCAGAACACAAGTAATCATTATGTAACATAATCACTAGTGGGATCAATAATTACAAAAATGAAAAAAAAAAAAAGCTAGAGTGAATACAGCAATGCAATATCAACAGTTCATCTGCAGACACTGCCATGTACAGGTGATATATTGGGTTTTTAGAATAGAAAAATGAAGGTCTAATTTTTTCTACAAATTGCACCAAACGTACCGTTCTATATGCAAACTTTTAGAACTGGCGAAAATGGAAGAGAGACAGTGGTAGAAGCTGGAGATGAGCAAATATATTCGAGTGGAATTGCATTCTACTCGAATATTAAAAAAGTCCACATTCACCAAAATGCTGATTTTTTTGTAATTTGCCCCTTGCATGAATCTGATTGAGAGCATGCCCAGAAGGATTCAGTGTTGAAAGACAAAGGTCGATTTACGAAATACTAACAAAATAATAAAAATTTAGATTTTAGGAACAAAACATTCACATGACAATAATCTGCATAACTAATTATATGCTAAATAGTTGCAAGTCAGATTTATGTATGAGATAGCCAAGATGAGTGTCTATAAAATGAAGGTTGTCTCACATTGAAAGATGTAGTGGATGGTGAGATATGGAGCCTGAAAGTCAAAACATAAAAACATTGTTACCCTTTTGCTCATCAGTGTATGGTCCCCTTTGTCCAGTACAAAAATGTAGCTTTGTTAGCCAAAGGAGTGGGGTCCTCAGGAAGATGCCCACAGAGAAAAGTGGAAGGATTACATACAGAAGCCTAGATTTACATATGACTAACAAGTCTAAATTTATATACGAGGAAGAGAGGGCCAAATCCTAGGAACAGCAAGGAACAAAAGCAAAATAATGCCACATTCTTAAGAACATTGTGATTTACCCCAAGGAAAATAAATAGATACAAATACTGTATGTAGTGTTTTGTGCCGTTTCTGCTATTTTTCATTGTAACAGGCCTTAGTATAGAAATATTAAAATATACATTAGTAGACTTGTATAAATATTTCATGTGGGAAAGCATTCCTTGTGTGCCCTTGGCATTTACATTTAATTGAAAAATACCAAATGATAATCTCTATGCCTATGAGAACCCACATGCATACACAAGCATACTGCCCGTTTTATTTTAACTGTATTAAGGCACAAAAACATTAAAGTTCAAAGTTCCTATCAAAGTTTTCCAAAAACAGATAAAATTAAAAAAATAATTTATGATATTTGGGAACAGTGTTTCAAATGACCTACAAAACATGGATACAGAGTTCCTTGTATATTGATATGCTATAGAATAGATATTTGTTACAATAAAATTACCATTGTCACTACTGAAGCTTTCTGTTATGAATATTTAACTGTTTCTAGTATGTGATGGAATTTTAGTTTAGTTCTGAAAGGTAATGCACAGTTCTACAGCTTGATAATAGCCCCTTCATCCCTGGCGATTTTCCGTTTTTCGTTTTTTCTCCCCTTCTTACAAGAGCCATAACTTTTTTTATTTTTCTTTCAACATAGCCATATGAGAGCTTGTGTTTTATGGGATGAGTGGTACTTTTGAATGACACCATTCATTCTGCCCCATATTGTACTGGAAAATGGGGAAAAAAATCCAAGTACGGTAAAATTGCCCAAAAAATGCAATTGCTCAATTGTTTTTTGGGTTTTTTATTTTCCATGTTCACTATTTTGAAAAACTGATCTGGGATTATTATTATCCGGCTCAGTACAAGTTTGTAGATACCAAACATTTATAGTTTTACTTTTATATAAGTGGTGAAAAAAGTTCAGAAGTTTGTCCAAAAAAATTGCGCTTTTGTTGCCATTTTCCAAGACCAGTAGCATTCTCATTTTTTGGGATCTGGGGCTCAGGGATGGCTTATTTTTTGCGTCTTGAGCTGGCATTTTTAAAGGATACTATTTTTGCATAGATATGATGTTTTGATTGCCTGTTATTGCATTTTAATGCAATGGTGCGATAACAAAAACAATGTAATTTTGCCAATTTGAATTTTTCCTTGCTACACCATGTACAAATTGATTAATTGATTCTATATTTTGATAGATATGGCATTTCTGAAAGCGGCAATACCAAATATGTGGGGGTTTTTTATTGTTTTATTTTCAATGGGGCAAAAGGGGGGGTGATTTGAACTTTTAGGTTTTTTATGTTTTAATATTTTTAAAACTTGTTTTACTTTTTTTTAATTGATTTTACTAGTCCCCCTAGGAGATTTTATTACTATACAGTCCGATCAGTTCCGATGCTTCGAACACAATCCCCGCCAGCGTGCATTACATTGCGCTTTCAGAGTTTGACAACGGGATCTAAAGGGTTAGAAAACGCGGGTGGATCTTTGATCCACTCTCAAACATTAGCCTCACATGTCTGATGATCAGATCAGCAAACATGTGCGGGAATTACAGCAGGCCCGCTGCTGGAGTACGACAGACACGACCAAGGACATACCAGTACGTTCTTGATCGTGAAGGGGTTAAACGATACAGCAGAGTTAAGTTACTTTTAAGATTATAGTTATGGTCTGCATAATGGAAATTAAGATATTCATTATTATTTAAATATATTTTAATGCCAATGTATTACAAGCCATTCAATGTAAATCAAATTCATGCTAAATTTTTAGGAGTTTCACTAAACATGATTTGTGTGAATTGCCAAAAATGGACCCCATGTTATACACTTTGCAAAAAAAATTGACATGGCTTTAACATAATTGCATTTTTGCTTGTATCTAGCAATTTTTTGTTGTTCCTATTTCCGAAAAGAGGCATTGTATTAAAAAAATACAAAGGAAAAGGAAAAATAATACAGACCTTTAACTTTGATGCTGTCTGCATCACAATGTGTGTGTGTGTGTGTGTGTGTGTGTGTGTTACAAATACTGATGAATGGGAAAGTGTGAACTTTGAAATTCAGTGTAGTAAAAATATATGGTAAAAGAAAAAGCGGCACTGGCATTGATTGGATGGGGTCATTTAAAAACATACCATGGCATCTGACAATAGGAAATTGTGAGCAGGTACCCTCAAGGTGTTTTTCCATAACGCAGTACAACTGGCTCTTCTGGTACACTTACTGGCTCTTCTGGTACACTTTTCACTTGGACACCAGGCAGTGTG
The DNA here is from genome assembly GCF_048569485.1 of Anomaloglossus baeobatrachus. Classification (NCBI taxonomy): domain Eukaryota; kingdom Metazoa; phylum Chordata; class Amphibia; order Anura; family Aromobatidae; genus Anomaloglossus; species Anomaloglossus baeobatrachus. The sequence continues at coordinate 77,167,116 of NC_134361.1, read as the reverse complement.
AAAGGAAGTGGACAGGCGAGAAGATGCATACAGTTAATATCTTACAAAGTGTCTGCAAGTGAACAGTGCCGTCTGCTGGTCAGGAATGATAGAGAAATGACAAGCAGGAACTTGAGAGTGAAGTGCATGTTTCCTCGGGGGAGAGATTAGAGGAAGTTCTAAAAGGATTGAAAGGGCTGAGAATGGGGCTTAATCAGCGCCTGGACTAGTAGCAGGAAGGTTTTGTGATCAGCGGATTTGGCTTACAGCCACTAATCCAAGAGAAGACCCAAGACATGCCAGATCCGAGTGAAGACTCAAGAGAGACCAGATCCGAGATAAGACCTGAGAGAGATCAGATCAGAGAGAAGACCGGAGAGAGACCAGATCAGAGAAAAAACCTGAGAGAGATCAAATCGGACAGAAAGCCCAAAAAGGATCAGATTCAAGAGAAAAATTGAGAGAGATCAGGTCTGAGAGAAGACTCAAAAGAGACCAGATCAGAGAGAAGACCCAAGAGTCAGACCTGAGAGAGAGATGACTATGCTGTAGCAAAGGACTTTTGTGTGAGCCGTCATTTCTGGCGTGAACGTACAATACCAAGTGGGGACTGGGGCCGCGCTTCAAGGAACGAAGGAGGTCACTGTGCTGAGTGTGCAAAGTAACCCACCAATTGATTACTATGGGAGTACTATGGGTATGAAAACAAACAACATAGTGTTCCAGAAGGATAATGATCTGAAGCATATGTCAAGATTGGTGAAGAAACGGTTCAATGAGATATAGGTGCTGGATTGGCCCCACAGTCCGCAGACCTCAACCCAAGCAAACATTTGTGGGTAGAGTTGAAGAAATAGCTGTATACATACCCAAAAGAACCAACCAGTATGCACCAACATTGGGAACATGTAGAAGAGACCTGGGATCAGATTTTGATAGAGACATGCTTGAATCTGATCAAGAGCATACCCAGAAGGATTCAGACAGTGATGAAAACCAAAGGTGGATTTAAAAAATACTAACAAAAAAATAAAAATTGACTCTGCATAACTAGAGTTGAGCGCGGTTCGCGGTTCGAGGTTCTCCAGTTCGCGGCTCGAGTGATTTTGGGGGCTGTTCTGGATCGAACTAGAACTCAAGCTTTTTGCTAAAGCTCGATAGTTCTAGATACGTTCGAAAACGGTTCTAGCAGCAAAAAGCAGGGCTTTTTACAGCTACAGTATGCAGGAGCCATCGCTGGCAGCCTGCCAGAAGCTGGTAACCAAGATAAACATCGGGTATCCAAGCAAAGCGCTTTGGTTAGTAACCCGATGTTTATCCTAGTTACGTGCAGGAAGCCCACACTTCCCCACTCAGCTCACTCCGCCCCCTCCTGCACGTGGCATGTACACACACACTCACACACACACACACACACACGTCCCCAGCCATGCAGTCCACGACACTGACATCCTCCTGGCACTCTGCACACATGGTCCCGCTCGGCTTACCTGCGGTGATGAAGTCCCGACCTCAGCGCTGTCACTGTCCTCCATGGCCGCCGCTTGTCACATGACCTTCTCTCGCTTCCGACCCGAGACTGACTAGCGGTGACGTTACGGGCCTCTCGCGATACTTGGCTGTGAAGGCGGTGGTCATTGAACTCAGTGACAGGTGCTGTCAGCAGTGCAGGAGATCAGCGCAGGTAATGTACCTCGCTGACAGCAGCACTTATCATCCCTTGCAGTGACCAGGGCTGACCCATTGATGTTAGCTCAGGTCACTGCACTGCTCTCCCAGCCAATGGGGAACATCCTGCTCTTCATTGACTGGGACAGTGTGGATCGTCATGGCAACCCCTTGGATTACACCAGACCTGGATTTGTTTTTCTTTCTAATAAATTGGTTAAAAAGGGAATGTATTGGGGAGTGTTTTTTCAAATAAAAATGTGTTTGTCGTCTATTTTTTTTTTATTACTGACTGGGTTGGTGATGTCAGGTATCTGATAGACGCCTGACCTCACCAACCCCAGGGCTTGGTGCCAGGTGACATTACACATCTGGTATTAACCCCATATATTACCCCGTTTGCCACCGCACCAGGGCACGGGATGAGCTGGGGCGAAGCACCAGGATTGGCGCATCTAATGGATGCGCCACTTCTGGGGCGGCTGCGGCCTGCTATTTTTAGGCTGGGGAGAGTCCAATAACCATGGACCTCCCTAGTCTGAGAATATCAGACCCCAGCTGTCTGCTTTACCTTGGCTGGTGATCCAATTTTGGGGGGACCCCTACGTGTTTTTTTTTTTAATTATTTATTTAATTTAAAATAACAGCGTGGGGTGCCTCAGTTTTGGATTACCAGCCAAGGTGAGGCTGCCAGCTGTGGTCTGCAGGCTGCAGCCGTCTGCTTTACCCTAGCTGGCTACAAAAATAGGGGGAACCCTACGTCATTTTTTTTTTCATTTTTTGGCTAAATACAAAGCTAAGCACCCCTTAGTGCCACATGAAAGGCACCAAAGGGTGCAAAATTACAAAATGCAGGAGAGTGGGACATTATGTGTCTTTCTGCCATTATAATGACAGAAAAGACTGATATGAAGTGTACAAGCACAGGAAAATCACCAGAGCGCTCTACGCTGTGAAAAGCAGTAGAAAATGGCACTGGAGTGAACATGTGACCGCCTCATGTAGGTTGAAGCTAAGGATCCTGGGAAAATTTATGTATTTTCCCTCCTTCAGTTTTTTTGCAGTACACAAAAAGAAACGGAAGGCACACGGATGACAAACAGATGACATACGGACCGTCTACGGAACGGAAACGGATGCCACATGGATGCACCCGTGAAAAAAAACAGACTGTTTTTTGCAGACCACAAAAATTGATCGGTTGTGTGAATGTAGCCTTATTCTGATCTGCCGTTTATAAACAGCAGGCAGAAATAAGTGAATAACGCCCCCCAGCGTCAGAAAATCTCCGGGGTTTCAGGGCTAGCTGTGACCCTGGAGATCATGATTCAGGACGCTTTTTCCGGTCCCCGCTCACGTGATCACAGGTATACACCGTATACCGATGATCATGTTACAGTAAATGACAGCGCCGGTAAAAAATTATTTATCTCCCATCTGGCATGAACAAACATGATAAATCTAATCCCCGGTCTCCTCCGGTCCCCCGGTGTCGCCAAAGTGCCCCCCCTGATGCCCTCCCAGAAATCCAAGATGGCCGCGCGCACAGCAGCGCGCCGGCCGCATTCACCCTACTCCTCTGATTTCTGTATCATGTGCCATGACACATGCGACAGAAAACTCCTCCCCAGGCCCTGCCAAGTCACCCCCTATAACCCCACCGGTGTTCCCCGGAGTCCCACGGTACCTGGGCAGCGTTGATCCCCCCCACGGCCCTCTCCTTCACAATAGACGCTGCCGCATGCACAGAGCGGCTGTCAGCTCAGCTTCCTGTGTTCAGACACAGTGAGTGATGGTTATGCATCTGTAAGCTAAATGGGCGGTACGGTGGCTCAGTGGTTAGCACTGCAGTCTTGCAGCACTGAGGTCCTGGGTTCAATTCTCACCAAGGACACCATCTGCAAGGAGTTTGTATGTTCTCCCCGTGTTTGCGTGGGTTTCCTCCCACACTCCAAAGACATACAGCGTTTAATTAATAACGCTATATAAATGAATAAATTATTATTATTACTGCAATGCCCTGCTCATGTGGTAAGGAACATAATTGATCAGGAGAGCTATATACTACATTTCCAAATGGAGGGATTTGCTTTTATAGTTTGCCTGCTGAACGACTACCAAACATGAGAGTCCGTTATACACCACAAGAAAACACATCTAAATAGCGAGCTCTATTGTTAAGTATTCATTCAGCTGGATAACTGGACTTAAAGGGGTATTCCATCTCCAAGATCCTATCCCCAATATATAGTAGGTGGAATAGCAATAATATCAGCAAATACCAATATTTGGAAATGTAGAATAGTTCTCCTGATTAGGCATGCCCTTACCTCATGAGCAGGGCATTGCAGCTTTGGTAGCAACCATTACGACATGGACTCTGCTGCTGTGGACCCGGGGAGAGTGAGTGCAGATTCATTGCACCCACACTCCTCACATGAAGGGTCTGCACTCCTAGAAAATGGGGGATACGTTCCCTGAGTGTCTCCCCCCCATATTCTAGACGGTCCAGAGTCGTCATGGGACCCCTTTATTTTTTTTCTTATAATAAATTGGTGAAAGAGGAAATGTTTTGGGGACTGTTTTTCAAATAAATTTCTTTTGTCGATTTTTTTTTTGTTAGTACTGACAGTTTATGATGTTGGGTATCTAATAGACGCCATGACATCACAAACTGCTGGGCTTGATCTCAGGTGACTTTACAGCTAGTATCAACCCGATTTATTACCCCGTTTGCCACTGCACCAGGGCACGGGATGAGCTGGGGTGAAGCGCCAGGATTGGCGCATCTAGTGGATGCGCCACGTTTGGGGTGCCTGCGGCCTGCTATTTTTAGGCTGTGAAGGCCCAATAACTATGGACCTTCCCACCCTGAGAATACCAGACCACAGCTGTCCGCTTTACCTTGGCTGGTGATCCAATTTCGGGGGACCCTACTTTTTTTGTGTAATTATTAATATTTATAAAATAATTATAAAAAAAGAGCCTGGGGGGACCTCCACAATGGATCCCCAACCACGGTAAAGGTGGCAGCTGTGGTTTTCAGGCTACAGCCGTCTGCTTTACCCTAGCTGGCTATCAAAAATGGGGGGACCCAACGTCATTTTTTTTTTAACTATTTTTTAAATAGAAAAAATTAATGGGCTTCCCTGTATTTTGATTGGCAACCCATAGCTGTCTACTTTATCTGCGCTGAGAATCAAAAATACCGTGGAGCGCTACGTCATTTTTTTTAAAGATTTATTTTTACAGCACTGTGATGTCCAGTAATCAAAATACAGGGAAGCCCATTTTGTTTTTAGTTATTTAAATAAATAATTAAAAAAAATATATATGGGCTCCCGCTGCATTTTTTGTATTGCTAGCTAAGGGTAATCCAAGCAGCTACTGGCTGCTAACCCCCACTGCTTGGTGTTACCTTCACTGGCAATGGAAAATCCAGGGAAGCATTTTTTATTTTTTTTGCCAAAAAACTACAAAAAAAGGACGTGAGCTTCGCCATATTTTTGTATGCTAGCCAGGTATAGCAGGCAGGTGCTGGAAGAGTTGGATACAGCGCCAGAAGATGGCGCTTCTATGAAAGTGCCATTTTCTGAGGCAGCTGCAGACTGCAATTCGCAGCAGTGGGGCCCAAAAAGCTCAGGCCAACCTGTGCTGCGGATTCCGATCCCCAGCTGCCTAGTTGTACCTGGCTGGACACAAAAATGGGGCAAAGCCTACGTCATTTGTTTCTAATTATTTCATGAAATTCATGAAATAATAAAAAAAGGGCTTCCCTTTATTTTTGGTTCCCAGCCGGGTACAAATAGGCAACTGGGAGTTGGGGGCAGCCGTACCTGCCTGCTGTGCCTGGCTAGCATACAAAAATATGGCGAAGCCCACATAATTTTTTCAGGGGGCAAAAAACTTCTGCATACAGTTCTGGATGGAGTATGCTGAACCTTGTAGTTCTGCAGCTGCTGTCTGTCTGTATGGAGAAGATCAGACAGCAGCTGCAGAACTACAAGGCTCAGCATACTCCATCCAGGACTGTATGCAGAAGTTTTTTGCCCACCAAAAAAATTACGTGGGCTTCGCCATATTTTTGTATGCTAGCCAGGTACAGCAGGCAGGTACGGCTGCCCCCAACTCTCAGTTGCCTATTTGTACCCGGCTGGGAACCAAAAATAAAGGGAAGCCCTTTTTTTAATTATTTCACTTATTTCATGAAATAATTAAAAAACAAATGACGTGGGCTTCGTCCCATTTTTGTGTCCAGGAGGGTACAACTAGGCAGCTGGGGATTGGAATCCACAGCACAGGTTGGCCCGAGGTTTCTGGGCGCCTCTGCTGCGAATTGCAGTCCGCAGCCGCCCCAGAAAATGGCGCTCTCATAGAAGCTGTATCCAACTCTTCCAACAGCCCTGGAGCCGGGTGGCTTGTTGGGTAATCATGAGTTAATACTGGCTTTGTTTTACTAGCCAGTATTAAGCCAGAGATTCTTAATGTCAGGCACGTTTGACCCGGCCATTAAGAATCTCCAATAAAGGGTTAAAAAAAACACCACAAAGAAAAAATACTTTAATAGAAATAAATACACAGACACATTAGAGACTCCATCTTTATTACCCCCTGTCAGCCCTCCACGATCCATGGTCTTCTGTCTTTCTCGGTCAACAAATGCAGCTCTGCTCCATCACTGCTGCATGGGGGAAGACGCTGCTTCCCGTGCAGGCTGCACGGGAAGCAGCGTGCAGCCTTCACTCCGTGAGAGATCAGTGCTGCTGTCTGCTGGCGGTGACAGACGCACTACCATAGCAACAGGGCTCCGATCATGTGATTCCCGGAGCTGCGGTTAGCGGTGACGTCACCGATAACTGCGTTGCTATGGCAACGGTGATCTCCGTTATTGACCGGCTGTGTCAGCCGGTCCCTAACGGAACGGGGAGTCGACCGTGTGCTAGAGCATGTCGCCGGTACACGGCGATACACAAATGTGCACCGTATACCGGAGAGTGCAATGACAGGTCCTACATGACCTGTCATAGTCATGTGACCAGTCTGTGGCCAATGAGATAATAGCCACGTGACTGGTCACATGGCTATTTTGACGTCACGATAGGTCCTGCATCACTGCTGGCAGTGCCGGTCACCGGGAGGATTCAGCGATCATCGGATGGAATAGCGGCAGGAGACAGAGTGCAGGAGGGATCGCGGGGACCGGTAAATGTTATGGCAATGTTTATTAACTGTATGTGTACATTTATAATGCATTTTTATGTGTTTGTGACTGCCTCCCATTATATCCTATTGGTTCGAGTTCGGTTCGTCGAACGTTCGCCGAACTGAACTCGAACGAGACCTCCGTTCGATGAACCGAACTCGAGCCGAACCACGGCCAGTTCGCTCATCTCTATGCATAACTAATCATATTCTAGATAGTTGCAAGTTAGATTTATGTATGAGATAGCCAAGAGGTCAAAACATTGTTACTCTTTTGCTTGTCACTGCATATGTCACTTACTTGGCTGCTTGCTGTAGTTTTTATAAAATCACTGTTTTATCAGCAGAAGATTATCCCTCAAGGACTACCTGGCCTTTTGCCATGTATTCAATCTCTGCCTACAAATAGGAAGAGTTGTTTCTTTTATCAAGCTATTGTGCCCTGCCGCAGTGCATTATAATTGGTGGAAGGTTGAACTAGATGGACCTAGGTCTTTTTTCAACCTAAGTAACTATATAACAATGTAACTATGTAACTTCAATAAAATGTTCAGGAACAGTGTGAAAAACAACTCAAAGAGTTCTAGGTTTAAACTTAACTTCCTTAGCATTTCAGTAATGTGCTTGAAAAGCAAGTCTGACCCATGGAGGACCCACATGTGCAACTTACAGGATTTAAGGAATCTACTGCTAACATCGTGGTGCCAAATACCACAAGACAATCTGCAGAGTCCATGTTTTAATGGAGCAGAGCTGTTTTGGCAGCATGAGGTGGACACATAGAACACTATACAGATGTTTTTAATCTTATTATTGATCAGGGTATATTGCACTTGTTCAACCGGTGAGAATTAAATTTACAGATACCTGTAATGAATGATATTTATAATATGTGTGTGCGCACAATCAATTTTGATTGATGGTAAAATGGTAAGTTTATAATTAGTCATGAATAGTTTGATGCATTTAAACTAAGGATTAATCATAATTATTACTGACACTTGAAACTGATTGGATAAAAGTTTACCTGACAAAGTATTGCTCATATAATTTGTGATTATGTAACTTCAAACTCTTTTTTCACTGTTTGTTATTATTATTTTTTTTAATAAACCTGTTTCCAAAAAGTTCACAATATGCCAGTATCTTTATAATAGCTAGAATTTTAATCTCTAATCATCCTAATAATAATAATCTTAAATAAAGGAGACTACAACAATGCTAACATGATAAGAGATTCTACGACATCACAAACAAATAAGGCTTGCAAAATCCACAAGAATCTATCTAAATCTGTAAAAGAAGTAATATGAAATAAAAAAGAATCATAAAAATGGTGGCCTTATGCACACAGCAGAGAAAACTATTCCTAGGAACCACATGTGCACCTACATTTCTTTAGTACACAAGACAAGTCATCAAAAAGGTAAAATTAGGCTACTTAGGAACAATCTAATAAAAAATAGACCATGGTGGCCAATGATAGGATCCAAAGTCAGTCCTAAATGATGAGACTGGCACCCTACACTTGCCTCATCTGTGTGCATTTGAAAAACCAAGCAACTATCTCCACCATGAATTGGTAGGTTTGTGAGTGGCTGTTTCCTCACTTTGCTCCTGTGCTGCCCTCACCTTTATCATGGGGTCTTCGGTATCCTTCTAGTGCATTAGTAATCTGACCTGGTGTTGATAAGGCTGTTTCTTCTTCTGTGACTTTTTTTTAAATCTTTCACGTTCTTCTAGGCCAACAGTTTACTAATCCTGGAAAAGCAGGATTCATACAGCTACCAGAAGATATAACATTTTGTATCCTTGCTACTAGAGATGACTGAATGTCTTGAACCTCAAATTTGCCAAGTTTGTTAGGTACATGCACAAAAATGAACCTGCGGCAACATACTGCAGCATTGTTGCATGGTGTACGGCTGCTAAAATGGACTAGTAAAACAGGTAAATGTGTGTACTATTCTTTTTTTGTTTTAAACATTATTGTCCACCCCTAATACAAACACGTAACCAAGAATGCTGCACTGGATGGTAGGAACACACACAAAAAGAAGATGTGCAACCAGCAAGGATTATTGTGAGGTGTAAAGCAGCGAAACAAGAGTAGTAAAATAGGTATGCCAAAAATAAAATATGGGTATAATAATTTAAGAAAAAAAAAATTGTCTCTGACCCTTGTTGACAAAATGCCATAACCAAGAATGCTATGTTGGTTGATACCCAGCCAAGATAAAGCAGACATCTAAGTGCTGGCATTCTCAGACTGTGTGGTTATTGGGCCTTCCCCAGCCTAAACATAGCAGTCTACAGCCACCCCAGAATTGGCACATCTATTAGATGTGTCAATTCCAGTGCTTTCCCTGACTCTTCCCAATTGCCCTGGTGTGGCAGCAATCAAGGTAATTTTAGGGGTTAATGACAATTGTGATTTGTCAAAAAATCACAGCTGTCATCAAGACTGATGTTAGTAATGGAAAGTGTTCTATGAGACCCCGATTACTATCCCTATAAGTCAAAAGAAATAAACACACAACACAGAGATAAATCCTTCATTTAAAAGAAAAAACCTATTTATCCAATTTATTAACCCCCAAAAACACCCCTGCAGTTTTGTCGTAATCCACACGTACCATGACAATTCCAATTCTATTACATGTGAGGTTGCACTGTGCTGTCACATTAAAAACCTTGACTCACTGCAGCATCAAATTTTCAATCATTTTTATTGTATTTTAAATTTGAACAAATAAAACAGAATTAATTTCATTAATAAATTTGTTCGACTACATTATGAATAAGTATACTTACATTAACCATTTAGTATATATAGGGGGTAAGGAAGGAGGGTTAGGGAGGATAAATTAGGGAAGAACAACTTTATTGGGGCAAACCTGGGAAAGATGAAGGAAAAAAGGTGGAAAGGGTAAGTAGTAAAAGGGAGAATTAACCTTAAGTAACGAAGGAGGGGAAAAAGAAAAAATTATAAAAGTAAAGAAAGGAAGGAAAGGAGAAAAGATAGAAAAAGAGAGAGAGGGTTGGGTAGTGAGGAACAGAGGTTTTTGTATCTTTGGAGTAGAGTCTCTTTGAGAAAATCTATAAATTTATAAGAGTGTCAGAGAGTTGTAGAAGTCAACCTATACAGTTCCTACAAGTAGTATTCAACCCCCTGCAGATTTAGCAGGTTTGATAAGATGCAAATAAGTTAGAGCCTGCAAACAAGAGCAGGATTTATTAACAGATGCATAAATCTTACAAACCAACAAGTTATGTTGCTCAGTTAAATTTTAATAAATTTTCAACATAAAAGTGTGGGTCAATTATTATTCAACCCCTAGGTTTAATATTTTGTGGAATAACCCTTGTTTGCAATTACAGCTAATAATCATCTTTTATAAGACCTGATCAGGCCGGCACAGGTCTCTGGAGTTATCTTGGCCCACTCCTCCATGCAGATCTTCTCCAAGATATCTAGGTTCTTTGGGTGTCTCATGTGGACTTTAATCTTGAGCTCCTTTCACAAGTTTTCAATTGGGTTAAGGTCAGGAGACTGACTAGGCCACTGCAACACCTTGATTTTTTCCCTTTTGAACCAGGCCTTGGTTTTCTTGGCTGTGTGCTTTGGGTCGTTGTCTTGTTGGAAGATGAAATGACGACCCATCTTAAGATCCTTGATGGAGAAGCGGAGGTTCTTGGCCAAAATCTCCAGGTAGGCCGTGCTATCCATCTTCCCATGGATGCGGACCAGATGGCCAGGCCCCTTGGCTGAGAAACAGCCCCACAGCATGATGCTGCCACCACCATGCTTGACTGTAGGGATGGTATTCTTGGGGTCGTATGCAGTGCCATCCAGTCTCCAAACGTCACGTGTGTGGTTGGCACCAAAGATCTCGATCTTGGTCTCATCAGACCAGAGAACCTTGAACCAGTCTGTCTCAGAGTCCTCCAAGTGATCATGAGCAAACTGTAGACGAGCCTTGACATGACGCTTTGAAAGTAAAGGTACCTTACGGGCTCGTCTGGAACAGAGACCATTGCGGTGGAGTATGTTACTTATGGTATTGACTGAAACCAATGTCCCCACTGCCATGAGATCTTCCCGGAGCTCCTTCCTTGTTGTCCTTGGGTTAGCCTTGACTCTTCGGACAAGCCTGGCCTCGGCACGGGAGGAAACGTTCAAAGGCTGTCCAGGCCGTGGAAGGCTAACAGTAGTTCCATAAGCCTTCCACTTCCGGATGATGCTCCCAACAGTGGAGACAAGTAGGCCCAACTCCTTGGAAAGGGTTTTGTACCCCTTGCCAGCCTTGTGACCCTCCACGATCTTGTCTCTGATGGCCTTGGAATGCTCCTTTGTCTTTCCCATGTTGACCATGTATGAGTGCTGTTCACAAGTTTGGGGAGGGTCTTAATTAGTCAGAAAAGGCTGGAAAAAGAGATAATTAATCCAAACATGTGAAGCTCATTGTTCTTTGTGCCTGAAATACTTATTAATACTTTAGGGCAACCAAACAGAATTCTGGTGGTTTGAGGGGTTGAATAATAAATGACCCTCTGAATAAACTTTTCTCAATTTAAAAAAAAAAATAAAAAAGAAATAACATTCTTTTTTGCTGCAGTGCATTTCACACTTCCAGGCTGATCTACAGTCCAAATGTCACAATGCAAAGTTAATTCCGAATGTGTAAACCTGCTAAATCTGCAGGGGGTTGAATACTACTTGTAGGCACTGTATATTTGGGATTCAATAGTCATCCAGTATCTATTAAATTGTCTAACCATACTCCCCATCTTTTATGATAAGAGCTGAATGAGTTATTAAATATAGCATGTTTCCTTTCAAATTTGTGATGTAGTATCAGCTTGTTGTTAATTTCCATTATATTTGGTATATTGTCACTATTCCAATTTGCTGCAATGAAATTTTTTATTATGAGGAGAATATGTATAATAATTGGAGTATGACAAGGGTTAATGGATTCTAGGTCCATTGAGAGTAGAGCCATTTGAGGTGTTATTTTAATTTTAGAATGTGTAATTTTATTTATCAAATTAGTAGCTTCTGTCCAAATGTTTCGTATTTTTGGGCATTCCCAGAATATGTGTGAGTGTGCCTTTATTTTTACATCCTCTCCAGCAAAGGGGGGAAATTTTATTATTAATTTTATTAAGTCTTGCCGGCGTGTAATACCAGCGAGTCAGTAGCTTATAAAACGATTGGTGCAATAAGGAACAAATGTTAGAAGAATATGTCGCTTTTAGGCTATGTGCGCACTTACCGGATTTTGCCGTGGATTTTCCGCGGATTTGCTGCATGTTTCACTGCAGAAAATGTTCATAACATCTCTGCAGTGAATCACCAGCAAATCCTATGGAGAAAAAAAATCCTGTGCGCACTGGGCGGAATTTGACAGCTGCATGTTTTGCTGCGGTAATCCCGCAGCAAAAACAAGTGCATGTCACTTCTTTTCCGCACATCGCTGCGGGATTTCACTCCATTGACTCAATGTTAATCATGAAATCCCGCAGGGAATAACGCAGGCAGCAAATTCTGTGCGGTTCACTGCGTTTTCCTGCGTTATTCCCTGCGGTTTACCTCCGGTAATGTGCATCGCTTGTCTGCGGTTTTGCAGGGAAGTGATGTCATTACAGGAAGAGGAAGCCGTGCAGAGAGTAAACACACACACACATCACAGACATAGAACACATAGACACAGACACATAGAACACACATAGAAAGAAAACGGAAATATAGGAAAAAAAGAACGTGGGCTCCGCTGCATATTTACCGTCCAGCCGAGGTAAGCACACAGCGGCGGGCCGGTATTCTCAGGCTGGGAAGGGAGAGGGGCAGGGGTAATGTCCCCCGCCTCACTCCCCCTCCCGCAGCCGAGAATATCAGCCGCAGCTGCCCCGGCACTGTCGCATGCAATATGCGGCAGTACCGGAGTGTCCTCGGCTCTTCTTGCCACCATGTAGCAGTGGTGGCAAAGTAATACAAGGGGTTAATGTTGGTGGGGGACCACCGCCATTAACCCCAGGCTTGATCATGGCAGCGTCTATGTGACAGCTGACATGATCAACCCGTAAGTAAAGTGAATAAAACACAGACACCGAAAAATCCTTTATTTTAAATAAACCCAACAAGCCTCGTTCACCATTTTATTAACCCCCCCCAAACAAAGCTCCGGCGTAATCCACAGGGTCCTGCGCTGCTTCCATCCAGCCGCGACTGTCACAGACACAGCGCTGAATGAAAGCACAGCAGAGGTAATTACCGGTCATTTCCCACGGCCGGTAATGTGAACTCACTGCCGACCGTGGGAAATGTAGCGATCTGTCCTCTATCTATCCCTCTATCTATCTGTCTGTCTATCTATCTATCCCTCTATCTATTCTTCTGTCTATCTACTATCAGAATTAAATGTATTTTTTTTTTTTTTTTTCTTCAATGTGCTTTATTGCATTGAATGCAATAAAGCACATCCCAACCCGCACGCGGCAAAACCGCGGCAATACCGCGAACAATACCGCGGTAAAACCGCAGCAAACCGCGGCAAACCGCATGCGGTTTTCGGGTGCGGTTTCCCGCGGTTTTTTACCGCGGTGCGGTAATCTTTGAGAGCATGCGGAATTTACGCAAGGAAATTTCATTTCCCAGTGCGCACAGAGCCTTAAAGAGAAAATCCATTTCTCCTCAGGAATTTCTATATTTAAATTCTTCATTCTTCTCCATTTTACCATATAATGTAGCTTTTCAAATTTTAGATTATTATCTCACTGCAGCATCAGAGACACACTGACTGAGCCACAGCTGTGAGAGCGGTGACGTCACTGAGTTCACCTGACTTCACAGCTGGGGTTCCCACAGTACCCCAGTTGTGACCTCAAGTGAAGCCACATCAGGTGAACTCATTGAACTCAGTGGCCTCACCTCAGGTGAACTCATTGAAATCAATGCTGGATGACCAGATTAGTGCACACTTTGAATATTTGGGTGCAGACATTTCTGCACCAAATCTGTGTCTACAGGCAGAAAAATGCACCAAAATCACATCAAAAACGCAGACGGTTTGGATGTGTTTTTTTGCCAGGAGGTGCAGATTTGGTGCAAACATGTCTGCAACCGAATACTCAACACGCACACATCTCCTAATCCAGTAATCTGGCATTGACTTTAATGAGTTTGGGTTGTTAATTACAATTATTGTGTAATATACGACTTTTCATCAGTATTGTGGATTATATCTTACGATGTGACATCTCGCTAATATTGTATAACCTGAATAGAGCTGTTTCTTGCTAATTAGCAGATGCATTTTACTTCCAGATTTTTATACTAGGTACAAAATAGATCATTTTATTATCTTTATTCTATAATTAGGTTTATGTTTTTAATTAACATTTTCTCATGCATGTTCAAATTAAGATTTACGAATTCTTTTACTTTTTGGTGCACATTAACTCTATTCCTCTATAAAAGCTAATTGCTATCTTTAGTGGCATACCTTAATTAATTTAGTATTTAAAGCTCTTTGTCCCTTGCTATGATCATATCAAATATGTAAAAAAAAATGTATTTTAGTACTTGTTATTCATGTATCCTCACAAAATCTAACAGGTCACTCAGAGTGTTAATAAGTTGTAACTTGTAAAGTGTTAGGTCCCAGTTCTTATCAAAGTTGAAAAATAGATAAAATTCATGGGGCCCCATAGCAAAAAGTTTTAACTGGCCCCCTCACACTTCAAAAAATAAAATAAACTATTTGCAGAGTAGGCTGGGTCATATCTCCGAACTTTTTAAACAGGTAGAGAGACGTATTTTGGCACATACACACTAATTATGCTCCCATTGACGCCCCCGTAGTGTTCATGAAACCATTTTATAACCATTGAAAAGTTTGATTCTCTCAAAAATGCCCTAAACCACATATAGAGAAGAAATTGAAGATTGTTATGTGTTAAAGATGTGCGTAGATGTATAGATAGATAGATAGATGGATAGATAGATACATTTACAACTATTATTCAAATAAATAATTAATTGAAAAAAACGATGTAAGGTCACCCCCATTTTTTTTAAAACCAGCAAAAGCAAAGCAGCAGTAATGGTAGCTGTGGATGATGTCAGCTGTGTAATGTCAGCTGGCATCAAGCCCTGGCATTAGTAATGGAAAGGCATCTATCAGACACCCACATTACTAACCCAGTAATAAAAAAAGCATACACACAAAAAAATTCAATTAACACTCCCCTAAACTTTCCCTCATTTACCATTATATTAGAAAAAAACATGGAGCTCTGCCATAGTCCAAAAAAGGATATCTGAAAAGAAAACAGAAACATACAAACACAAAGAACTAGAACAAGACACCTACCCTTGTTCAGCACTTTATTCAAAAGAAAAAAAAACAGTTAGTCTGACATTGTACAGAGCAAATGTGAGGAACAAAGTCTATGGAGCATCATTCTGATACTCCATAGACTTTGATTACAGATAATTTTGAGTCACACTGCGCAAGACCCGGCACCTCTGAACAGTAGTGACATCAGTAACATTGCCACTGTTCGGGATTGTTGGGTCTCACCAGGCACAACGTGACTCAGATTGACCCTATATTGAAACCCCTGAACAGTGATAATGTTACTGATGTCACTGATCATCAGAGGCATCTGTGGTCTCATGCAGCGCAGCTTGACCCAGAAATGCCTGTAAGCAAAGTCTATGGAATGTCAGAACGATGCTTCATAGACTTTGTTTGTCGGAACGGAATCCTCCCTGGATTATATCAGAGCAGCTGGGAACTTTTTTCTCTTGACTTAAGTGGTGAACGAGATAAAGTGTTTGTTTTATTTCTCTATGTTTGTATATTTGTGTTTTCTGTCAGATATTCTTTTTTGAACTACTACGGATTTGGACTATGGTGGCGCTCAATGATTGCTTTTTTTTTATAAAATGGTAAAAGATGCAAAGTTTTGGGGAGTGTTTATTAAAACAAATGATTTTTTGAGTGAATGTCTTTTTTTTTCTTACTGGGTTAGTAATGGGGGTGCCTCTCCATTACTAACACCGGGGCTTGATGCCAGCTGACACTACACAGCTGACATTAACTCCAGCTACCATTACCTGATTGCCAACGCACCATCAGCCCAGGTAAAGCACCAGAATTGGTGCATCAGATTTGTTGCGCCACCTCTGAGGCAGCTGCGGCAAGATAATTGACAGATCAATAATAATATTTGTTTTTATTTTATTTGCAACTTTTGGGAAGTGGGTTGAATTTTGTTGAACAAATAGAAAAGAAAAAGTTGTAGAACGAACATATCTGTTTTTCACACCTGTTTGACTAGCATTTACTTGCTTATATAGTACCATTAATTCCACAGTTCTTTACACACATCATTATTACTGACCCCAATGGCGCTTACAAGCAAGAGGAGATCATACAAACTCATGGCTGTCGTTGGTAGGATTTGACCAAAAGTTGAAGCAAAGCTACAATGTTAGGCCCCTTTGACACATCAGTTTTTTGCCATCAGTCCCAATCCGTCGAATTTTGACGGATTCGTTTTTTTTCTCATCGACTTGTATTAGCGATGGATAGCGACGGATGGCCTCACGTTTCATCCGTCAAAAATTGTTTGTCCGGCGGATAAAGACAACGGACAAAGTAACCTTTTTTGTCTACGTCAAAAAATCGGACAGCGACGGATCCGTCGCCATCCGTCATTTGGTAGAATGTACGCCTATGGGGGCAGGATCCATCATAACCCATCAAATGACGGAGTCCGTCAACGGATTCCGTTTTTTTTAACTGAACATGCTCCAATTTATTTAGTATCAAATTAGCCAGCCAGCCCCCAGCTAGTCGGATCCGTCGAAAAACGGATCAGTTGCATCAATTTTTCTACAATCTGCTATGGATCCGTCGAGCCATCAAGCCAATGGATTGTGACTGATGGCAAAAAACTGATGTGTTAAAGGGGCGTTATTGGAACCTTTTTGACAAGAGTTAAAGAACTGATGTTTAAAAGATTGGCAAAGGTTCATTATAGTGTTGTGCAAAACATATGACAAAAGAAAAACTGGCAGTGGCTATAGATGGGCTAGTGTAAAAGGAAATAAAATAATAAAACATACCACGATTAAGAAAGAGAAACCTGCTAGCAGCAGCAAAAGCACCGTCACCATAAAACCTAGTTATTTTCTCAAAAAAGGGATAATTTTTTGAATATTTTTGAATTTTAAAAAGTCCAACAATGCAGTTTGTTATTGGTTTAGTTACCATCCATATTTACCCATAGACAAATATGTTTGACATTACTTATGGCTAATTCAGACATCAGTTTTTCTCATATGAGTGCTAACCATGTTTTTACAACTAGCACCTACCTATGATAATTTATGGGGATGTTCACATATTCAGGATTTTTTGCTGACTGAATGGCTCATACAAAGTAATGGAGACATGTCCTATATTGAGTGTTGTATCAAACTCAACAATGCAAAACTGTGGGTCCGTGAAAAAAATTGAACAGGACTTTTTTTTCTAAATATGAGAAAATCTGATTAAAATGATTCCAAACTGATGAAACATTGATGAATCTCTGTGAAAAATCACTGATCAAACTCAGTCTGTTTTTCTCCTACATGAAAAAACCTAATATCTAATATAGGCTTAAAGGGGTTTTCCCACGAACAACGTTCATTTTAAAGTTGATTTTAATAAATAGATCTTACAATAATAATAATTTATACAATTGGATGTATTGTTAAAAAAAAAGCACCTGTGCTGACAGATAATCTTATATATGTGTCCCTGCTATGTACTGTGCAATGGCCGTGTCTGACTGTACAGGGACATGGTCAGATTGTACCACATCTCCTGGGCCGGAGATGAAGTAAGAAAATATGCAGACATTACAGCATGGGATCGCAAATTATTCCATGAAGTCAAAAAAAATTTTAAAAACAGGCAAGGAAATGCTTTACCTCAAAAAAAGAATCAGATACGAACCCATGCTGTTTAATCTGTATACTCTCTTCTTTTATTTCATCCCGAGCCCAGGTGTATGATCAGACCATGTCCCTGTACAGTCAGACACGGCCATTACACAGTACATAGCAGGGACACATATATAAGATTATCTCAGCACAGGAACATTATGTTAAACACATCCAATTGTATAAATTATTATTATTCTAAGATGTATTGATTAAAATCAACTTTGAAATAAATGTTGTTTGTGGGGAAAACCCCTTTAAGGCCTTTTTCACATGTCAGTCAAAAACACACACGTTTTTCACTGACATGTTAAAGGTGCATTTTGCCCTCCGAGTGCCGTGATATAGGCACACGTGTGTTCTACGTGTGCTATCCGTTATTGCACATGGAGATCAGGCACTCCTATACGCACCTGTCCCTTGCGCTGCTCTCCGTGGTGCTGATGTCTCCAGCTCTCCTGTCTCCAGCCGCTGCTGTCTCCCCTCTGCAGTTACTTCTGGGTTGCAGTGCAGTGAATATTTACTGTATGAGCATAATTAGCCGGCCTGAAAGCAGGAGACAGCAGTAGCCGGAGACAGCATCACTGGAGATAGGTGAGTATAAAATAATTTTATTTCACAGACACATGTTTTCTCTGGTAAGTGTCATAAAAATCACACCACTGTGTGGTCCGTGTGACATGAGTAATCCAGAGAAAAACGGACTTTTCTCCGTGTGGAACACACAGACACACATCTGCGCTACATGGAAGCACAGTCAGTGAGAAATCACTGATGTATCCCCAGACCCATTGATTTTAAAAGGTCCGGGTATGTCCGTGATTCTGGTATGTGTAACAGCAAAATACATACCAGAATCACGAACGTGTGAAGGAGGCCTAAGGCTGATTGCTTTAAAGAGCTTGAAAGGGGTTGAATACAGCCCTTGGAAACCTCCCAGTATCATACTGGTCTTTTTAGCGCAGTTCGAGATCTTTTGATTTGTGGTGAATTGGTTCATTGTGAATCGAATTTTTGGTGAACCTGATGAATTTGAATGTCAAAAATATGCATATCTCTAATAAACATATAAAATATTGCCTTGTGATTGAAAAAAAGGAAAAAAGCTAGAAAGAAAACCTTTACTGCCACTGACAGCAGACTGTCACAGGAGAATGTAGGCTACATTTTCTACAATCTAGTTCCTATTTTCTATTTATTTGTGGTGTAAAATAATAAATCTGCAATCACAGTACTAACATCTCGGGAAAATTCTAGTTTTAATATCCATCCTAGAAACGTAATAAAGTGTCAATCTAATGAGTATTTACAACCCTTATAGACCGAAATAGTGTCTTAGCCAATGCATCTAGATATCTGCAGGATCAGAGCTTCACGTTAGGTGACCTCTGTCATCCTATGATTTACATTACCCTATAAAACAGATTAGAATTCACAGATTTAATAAATTTATAATCCGCTCTTGGTCCACGAAAATTTATTTTTGGAAACCTCAAATAACCTATCGTTTTTGGTTTTTTTGTTTAAGGGGAGTAAAACAAAACTTGTTTAACTCTTTCATTACACTTAGAGGTTTGTTTTTTTTTATTACACAGCATATATATAGGGCATCCTAGATTCCAATATCTAGATAAACTAAAAATGTAGTCTTGAAAAAATAAATTCCTCTATCATGTGAAAAATTTACGACATGCTGTATACTTTCCAACCAACACTAAATAAAGAAAATAGACAAACATTTATAAAACTCCCAGCTATTCGTTTCTTAATCTCCTTTTTTTTCTCCTATGATTCTATTTCGTCTCATATTACAATCAAAACTATGAGAAATATATTTGTCCCAGAAGATCGACCTCCCCTCACTCCGGTTTCTCACAATCTTGTCTGGATGTAAGGCCACAGTATTTGCTGAGTTTTTTACCTCAGTATTTGTAAGCCAAAACCAGATGTGAGTAAGGCCACTTGCACACGTCAAGTATTTGGTCAATTTTTTACCTCAGTATTTACCAGGAGTGGGTAAGGCCACATGCACACGTTAAGTATTTGGTCACTGTTTTACCTCAGTATTTGTAAGCCAAAGCCAGGTGTGGATAAGGCCACGTGAACATGTTGAGTATTTGGTGAGTTTTGTACCTCAGTATTTGTCAGACAAAACCAGGAGTGGAACAATAAGAGGAAAAGTATAAGGATGGTTTCACATTTGCGTTGTTTTGACGGAAACGGAATCCAGCACAGATGCAGTATAGTTCATTTATTTACAGTGGAAGCGCGACACCCCGTGGACACATGTGGTTGTGCATGAAGCACACAATCGCATGGTGTCACGCTTCCACTGTAAATAAATGAACTGTACTGCATCTGTGCTGGATTCCGTTTCAGTCAAAATGACGCAAATGTGAAACTGGCCTAATAGAAAAACGGGCACCACTTCTGTGTTTATTATCAAATCCTGATTTTGACTTAAAAATACTAATAAAAAAAAACTCACCAAATACTCAACCATTCTATGTTCAGTAGTCCTGTCGGGGCTTCCATCCGAACTCCCACAAAATGAGTTTTGGACGTATGTGCTGATGGGGTCATTGACTATAATGGTGCACACAAAGTCATTCTGTGGTCTGTTGTGGACCATTTTCAGGGATTATACGCTTTATGGAGGCGGACACCCAGATGTAGTAGACTGCATCTGGGTGTCCACCACCAGAAAGCGTATATTCGCGAAAATGGTGATCGACAGAACACACAGTGACTCCATCTGCACCATTATAGTCAATGGCCCATCAGAGCATACGCCTGAAACTCATTTTGAGGGGGATTCGGACAGAAGCCTCAACGGGACCACTGAATCGAGATCAGAACGCAATGTGAAAGGGGCCTTAGGCAACTGGCTACAGAAAATATCTTCTCCCACTATCATTTCTGCCATTGGAGATGCCAACACCTTGTAGTGGCTGTACCAGGTACTGCAGATTTCTGCAGTTCTAAAAAAATTAATTCCGACATTAGTTTTTAGATTTTCATTTTAACGCTTTCATTAAGCGTTACAAATTACCATAACCATAACCACCAGCAGTACATTGTACATCAGTTGTAATGTAATTTCAGACATTTGCATTGCATGAAACTACAGCTTTCAATATGTCCTAAGAAATAGTACAGAGATACTTGGAGTTGTTATTATCAGTCATCATCAGGCAGTGGTCCTTACAAGAACAATGGAACTGATAACATGTATTCAGTATAACAAATAAACATTTACATCCAGGTGCTTTATAGATTACGTTGATTCCAATAGGAGTTGTTCTCTTCCTTTTCTTCATCTTGTCCAGATGCCGTGATGACTTTTCACATCCAGAGCTCATCTCTGCAGACTTCCATCTCCTCTGGTCTTCTGCAGCACATCTCAACACAATGCCCTTAAAAATAGTAGTGGTATTATAATGCTCCAGAATAAAAAGATCTGCCCTATGCTGTGCACCTGAATAAGTCATTGATCCTCATTGTGTTCCCTGCATTAAATTTGATGGACACACTGTCCCTCTAATGGTACATGCCCACCCCACTTCCCTTCTCCTTTCCATAGGGGTCCCATCTTGACACTGTGTCCTCCCTATACTGCCCAGTTTCTATATTGCACTTCTCATCACACTCCCCATTCTTGGCATACTGTGCCCTGTTAGCTACGGCTTCACACTATCCCACCATGCTACCCCTTCTCCATACTGCCCCTACACATTATTCAGTCTCTATTATGTGCTGCCTCACATTTTTTTTCCATCCCAAACTGCCTCCTCACTATCTCCACACTCTCCACTTATCACTCATACTATGACCACATACATTCCCCCTCACTCCCCATACTGTGTCTACACCCACACTGCTCCCTTGCTCCCCATACAGTCTTCTCTTTTCTTCCCCATACTATGTCCACACACACACCCCCCTTGCTCCCCATACTGTGTCCAAATACTTTCCCCCACCCTCTCTCCTTATACTGTATACTCAAATTATTCTCCTTCCAAATTACAATACATCTTCAGTGTCTTCAGCTCCATTGGAGCACTTACCACACCAAACGTCTGCAAATAATGCGACGCCGAGGAGAGACATCAGCAGTGTGATCAGCTGACCTGACCATGATGCTGATGTCACCTTGTCTCAGAAGTGCCTTTGGTCAGGGCTTCAAAAGTACCGGCACCCAAAAGAAGCAAGTACAATTGTTCACTGGGAGTCGGCACGCTGCACCTTCTCTGGGTCAGCTGTCCTCTTGAGAATGGCCAACTCCGACTATGAGGAGGGTAATATGTTGCCACCTGAGAGAAACCTCAGGTGTCTGCATCAGGGGGCCCAAATGCCCTGCCTGCCCCCTTCTAGTTATGCCAGTGATTATAAGTATAACACGATCAGCAACCATGATGGATATATTGAAAATAGTCAGGATGAAATTAAAGAGGGGTTATAATCCTGGTGTGGTTAGCAAATAAGTCAGAAAAAAAGTTGCAGACTCACTTTGTAAAACCGATTTCACACATTTGCCTATGAAGCAGTTAGCGCAGTCAGCCCCAGATGTGAGAACAGTCCACGTTTGCTTGACGTGTCAAACCAGTTCAAGTGGAAAATCACTTTCAGAAAGAGTAAATCCAGCCATAGACAGAAGTCTTAAGTCTAAAGATGCACCAAATTTATCATCCATTATGCAACATCGTATGATAAATGTGGTGTACTTAATGGCAATGCAGTCAAAAGTCTCATGTCAATGGAGCAGAAACTATAGATTTATAAATAAATAACAGAAATTTTAACTGAATGCACAAAATGAATATGAGTAATTCATTAAGAAAGTGGACAGCATGCTAAATAACCAGCCAATATGCTTAATTAAAGCTGACTTGTCACTTGATGTCTGTGACAGGTTTTAATTTGTATAGTAAGTGCAAAAATGTTTCAGAACCATTTGTAAATGAAATAAAACGTTGTTTTTCTTTTTTTAAATACTGACTATTGACACATTAATCACTGTTATTACAGCCAGCCATGATTAATAGAGGCTACAGAGAAAAATAAAACTAGTAAGTGAAGCAAAATAGATGCTGCCATCAAGCAGACGACAACTCTTACCACGCAAATGAGTAATAAAGCATCATTGATGCATTACTTTATATTAAAATCGTGGCTTGACTAGCCAAAAAAAGTAACAGAGGATCCATAAATTTGGGCCCCAAAGGCCAACACAAGACAGTTCCACCGGGGCCGATCGCTAGTCTTTTGTCTCTCTGTGGATTGATTTACAGATAGCACATTATACCCTGCTGATTATGAGTCCTGGTGCGCAATAATGTTTACGATGCAATAAACACTAAATATGTGAAAATTTTGCATTTATCAGTTCCAAATCCCCAGTCTGGTACTAGATAAAATCAACAAAGGGAATTTGTCATTAGAAAATGGCACATTGCTTAAAATGGAACAGTACTTTCAAAAAACTTTTAATAAATCAATAGTACAGGGGAATAGAACAAACTTTGCAATATGTCTTAGGAGAGAAATTAGTTTCCTTCCGCACTCATTAGACAGTTATTTCCCTTCTCTCTGCTTCTTGAACTTGCCATCCACACAAAAAAATAGCTCAAATCCTTCTTGCTTAGACAAGACTGAGTGGATGCTCACTCTGGTGTCAGGTGACAAAGTCTGTTATACTCTAAAGATAGGTGAGGAGTAGTTGGGAGCAAAGAGAGGAAACAGGCAAAGGAAGTCACAGAAAGTTCATGCTGAGCTTTCTGACAAGTCTTTTATCTAACATCAGTTGAGTATTGAAGTACAATTTCCTTCATTCTGCTTATTTCTGAGTGCTAAACAAATTAAGGAAGACTAAAGGCCACTTTACACGCAGCGACATCGCTAGCGATGTTGCTAGCGATCGCACCTGGCCCCGTCGTTTGTGCGTCACAGGCAAATCGCTGCCCCGTGGTGAACAATATCGCTAGGATGGGTCAAACGTATTTACCTTCCTAGAGACGTCCCTGTGGGCGGCGAACAATCTCTTTTTTTAAGGGGGAGGTTCGTGCGCTGTCACAGCGACGTCACACAGCGGGCCACCAATAGAAGCAGAGGGGCGGAGAGCAGATGCATGAACGTCACTCACACCTCTTTGCCGGAGGACGCAGGTGCGCTGTTGTTCGTCGTTCCCTGGGTGTCACACGTAGCGATGTGTGCTGCCTCAGGAGCGACGAACAACCTGCATACCAAACGAGCAACGTTTTTTGGGAAACAAACGACGTGTCAACAACCAACGGTTTTGGGCACTTTTCGGATCATTAGTGGTCACTGGTAGGTGTCACACGCAACGACGTCGCTAACGAGGCCAGATGTGCGTCACGAATTCCGTGACCCCAGTGACATCTCGTTAGCGATGTCGCTGCATGTTAAGCGGCCCTAAAAATTCTCCCCTATGTGCAGTGCTGTAAGATCTCATAGCAGCTAGTCTCTTCCCACCAACTTAGAGTGGATTGCAAACTAAGAGAAGCTAAGAAAAAGTGTTAAAAGTTCAATAGACTATAGTAGGAATAGCTAAAACACATACATCCAAAATGAAAGTGTGAAAGAAGCCTAGAAGGCTGTAAAGATCCTAGAACAATAATAACAATGATGAATGATATTTGTTTTATAGAAATGAAAATAAAAACAACAGCTTGAATGGAAAATTAAAATGGAACTTTTACTGCAAAGTCATGTAAACCTTTCCCATGAAAGGGAACCAATATAAATTTTGAAAAGATACACAATCCACTACCCCATTAATGCTGGAACAAAATCACCAAAATACTGCAAATTAAACTCAAGCTCATCATAGACATTACATAATTGCACCAAATCTGCAGTGTGTGTATATACCTTAAACCTTATTATGATAGTGTTGAAGTTTAAGGTTCACACGAAATTATAAATTTCAGAAACGGTACCCCACAAAATATAATCAGTGTATCACATGCAGAAAACAATTTTTTCAACTCCCAGGATACTTTTCATTTTGCTTTTTTCTTTCTTGTATTAATCCGCTGTGTCACCCCTAAAAACTCAGGATTTAAATAAACATGCAAATTAGCCAAACAATGCATCGGGGGCATGTCAGTGCACCCCAAGCACATAAGCTTTGATGACTCTTCGCTTGATGCCGCCTTACTTGCCTTGATTGACAGGTCCATTCTCCAATATGATCAGTGGAGGATGAGCTGTCAATGAAGAAGAGGAAGGCTTTGCTCGGGGGAGAGTAAACTTATTCATTAGGAGATCATCAACATATGATCATGTTGAACAAAAAGCCCACTCGTCTTGGATGTTTGGGGTGTACATTCATCAGAAAAAAAATCAGATGTCTAATATTGCTTATATGATTTTTGGGCATAAATTACGGTAAATTTGTTGAACTGTGGTTGTTCACTGCCCCTTTGTCTAAGCACAAATAGCAAAAAGACATAAAACGTATACATAAACACATGTTAAGCAAAACTTTGTGTTTTGTTTCTGCCAGAAAACTAGCATAAAGAAGTTTAAATTCTCCCTTTAGTTCTAAATGTTTAGAAGCGTTTTCTTGTGGCTTATCTGCAGATCATTGTAATTTGCATCAAAGTGGTATATTGGCAATCTAATCCTAGGGAACAAAGAATTACTAATAAAACAGTTTACAAGTACAACTTTAGAGTTGGCTGCCTTTACAATATGAGGTAGAGCTGAAGTTGTTAACTAGATGAAATAGAAATCTGATGAGTCCAACCCAAAGTGCAAATTCTGCTGGAGAGAAGGCAGCAGATATTTAGCTACAACACAATATGCAATCAATAAGTCATCTACCTACGCCTCCGGCATAATATGCACACAGAAACTAAATGAGTTTATAAAAGTTTTCTGGTTTAATACATTCTATTAGGACTTTTGAGTTAAAAGAAGTGATCCCTCATTATGATGTCATTTCTTTTAACTGTGCGCATATTATTAACCCCTTTACGGAAAAGGACGTTGTATTCATAACCTGGGATGGGGTGCTCAGGTGTGGACGGGGCTCAAGAGCTGAGCTCCCTCTACACAGCAGATGCTGCAACTTGTCTCCAACAGCCGTGGCTGGCCCTGACTTCCAGTGTGCCTACTACCATCAGACCCCCCGATACAATGGTAGAAGACCGATGAGTTAGCATGGCAGCCAGATATCTGCTGAAGACCACCAAGTCACTGTCATCTCCATCTTCCCATGACGCACAGCCATGGTTTGAACTCCGTTGGAGACCAAAATTTTCACCATACACTGTCTGCATAATTTTTAGTAAATTTGTATCTTCGATGGTTAATTTTATTATTGAACAACTACAGTGCTGCTGGACAATCCAAAAAGTTAATAAAGCTGAAACCCGAATGTTTATGAAAAATGAGGTTTTGTTGTTTTTTGTAGAATTTCTATGTGTGTACAATTATTATGCAACTAAATAGAAAACATACCGTATTTTGCGGATTATAAGATGCACTTTTCCCCCCAAGACTAGGAAGAAATTGGGGTTGCGTCTTATAATCAGTATATGCCTTACCGGGTCGGCAGTGGTGGAGCAGGGTCACAGGAGGCAGGGTCGGTGATACTGAGGGCTCGGAGGAGGGGGTGTCACTGCAGTGGAGCGGCTTAAGGTGGTGTCACACACAGCGACAACGACAACGACGTCGCTGCTACGTCACCATTTTCTGTGACGTTGCAGCGACGTCCCGTCGCTGTCGCTGTGTGTGACATCCAGCAATGAGCTGGCCCCTGCTGTGAGGTCAACGCTCGTTGCTGAATGTCCAGCTTCATTTTTTGGTCGTCGCTCTCCCGCTGTGACGCACAGGTCGCTGTGTGTGACAGCAAGAGAGCGACGAAATGAAGCGAGCAGGGAGCAGGAGCCGGCATCTGGCAGCTGCGGTAAGCTGTAACCAAGGTAAACATCGGGTAACCAAGGTGGTTACCCGATATTTACCTTCGTTACCAGCCTCCGCCGCTCTCACGCTGCCAGTGCCGGCTCCAGCTCTCTGCACATGTAGCTGCAGTACACATCGTGTAATTAACCCGATGTGTACTGTAGCTAGGAGAGCAAGGAGCCAGCGCTAAGCAGTGTGCGCGGCTCCTTGCTCTCTGCACATGTAGCTGCAGTACACATCGTGTAATTAACCCGATGTGTACTGTAGCTAGGAGAGCAGGGAGCCAGCGCTCAGTGTGCGCGGCTCCCTGCTCTCTGCACATGTTGCAGAACAGCGACGCGTGTCATTATGATCGCTGCTTTGGCTGCTGTGTTTGACAGCTAAGCAGCGATCATAACAGCGACTTACAAGGTCGCTGCTACGTCACAGAAAATGGTGACGTAACAGCGACGTCGTTGTCGCTGTCGTTTAGTGTGACCCCAGCTTTAGGATTTTCACAAGACGGAGAGTTGGCGATTCTGCCGGCTCGGGGGTGTCACGGCGGTGGGCATGATTGATCTGCCAGCGGGCTGTGGGCTTCATTGAACTGCCAGCAGTTGATGCAATGGATTTCAATCTGCACACTCGCCACCTCCGCAGTCATTTTCTTGAAGTCTATTGCGTCAACTGCCGGCGGCTCAATGGAGCCAGCAGATCAATGGTGCCCACTGCTGCAACACTCCCAAGCCCGCAGTATCACTGACTCCCCCGTCCACTGACCCTCTTGAGCCAAGACACCCCATACTCTGAGCCCGCAGCATTGCCCAACCCTTCTGTGACCCTCCTGAGCTAATCCACCACCACCGCTCCACCCTGCTGAGCTAATATAAGACACACTAGGATTGTAAGATGAACCCTCATTTTACCATTAAAAATTATTTTTTCGTATTTTCCTCCTCTAAATTTGAGGGGTGTCTTATAATCCAGTGTATCTTATAAAACTAAAAATACAGTACATTTTCCCATCTCAATTTTTTTCATCTGTTAAAGTGATAATAATAACCAAACAACTCAAAATGTACAAAAATCCACATGTATTAACTGACATTTAAAAAAAATCCCAATGACCTATATAGCCTCCATTCTTTTCAATAACTGACATAAGCCGTCCATCCATGGAGTTTGTCAGTTTCTTAACCCCTTCACGACCCATGATGTACATGTGCGTCATGGATTGTGTGAGGGTAATCCCTGCGGCCTGCCGTGGGCAGCCAAGGCGATCCGCACACATAACAGCTGATTTCAACAGCTGACATGTGTGCCTGCTAGTCGCGAGCGGAATCGCTTCCATCCGCGACTATTAACCCGTTACATCTTGCTGTCAAAATCTGACAATGAGATGTATATGCGCGCCGCCATTACCCAGCCAGATTGGAAGTCATGTGATGTGATCACATGACGTCCGGTGGTTGCCATGGTAGCACAGGGTCATGTGATGACGCCTGCAGCTATCATGAGTCACTTTCTCTTAATGCCGACATTGCTCCGGCATTGAGAGTAAAGCAGCGTATCTGCAGATCTCAGCTGTTTAGCAGTGATCTGGAGAAATAGAAGAGCGATCAGGTTGCTGATCATTATAGTCCCTTAGGGGGACTAGTAAAATTTAAAAAAGTTAAAAAAAAGTTTCAATTCTGAGGTAAAATCTGTGTTCAGTGAAGACTTTCCCATTACTGATATAAAGGAGATGGCGACTGTTACTGATGAGATTCCATGATAATGGGAGGAGGGAGGAGCTAGAGGCAGTGGGATGAGCTAGATACACAGGGAGGAGCTAGAGGCAAAGGGAGCGATAGAAGAACAGGGAGTAGCTAGAGGCAAAGGGAGGAACAAGAGGTAGGGGAGAGCTAGAGACAGAGGAAAGAGCTAGAGGTAGAGGGAGGAGCTAGATGCAGAGGGCGGAGATAGAAGAGGGAGGAGCTAGAGGCAGACGGAGGAGTTAGATGTAGAGGTAGGGGCTAGAAAAAGTGTGAGTAGCTAGAGGCAGAGGGAGTGAGCTAGAGGTAGAGAAAGGAGATAGAGGTAGAGGGAGGATCTAGATGCAGAGGGAGGAGATAGAAGAGGGAGGAGCTAGAGGCAGATTGAGGAGCTAGATGCATAGGGAGGGGCTAGAAAAAGCGTGAGGAGCTAAAGGTATAGCTCTGCCCCTTACTTCCTCTTCTATCTACATGGAATCTCATCAATCCACTGCACCCCTAGTGTTTGATGATTGAAATTCTGAAGCTTAGATAAAGGATTTTTAAACAGTCAATCATCGACTCTCTAAACTAATGGTGTTCTTTGAATCAGGACCCTAGTGTCAATATGGCAGTGCCTGTACTTTGTATGTTAAAAGGAAAAATAGTAGTTCCAGCATTACATCTCATAAATAAAAAAAATATATATATTTCTTCATATTCAAAGCCAACAAGCATGTTAGCACTACATCTAAAAAATTTTAAAATGCACGTTTACGCGTTTCGAACGCCTGTAGTGGTTCTTAATCATAGACATATAATACAAGACTAACAGAGACTAAATACATGCATAAACGACTATATTTTCCGCAACTGGAATTGTGCTTCCTTGAACACGGAGCCGACCTCCTTTCACCGTCTACTGATAGAGGATCCAGACCAAGTAAACTCCTGCGGGTGAACTGAATTTTTTTATTTCTTGTATGTGAAAAATCTGCTGCTTGGTTCCCTTTAAGATAGCAAAGCCCTGAAGAAATGTACAAGAGTAGGATTTAGTCAGATTTGAATGTGCTTTACTCTGGTACCATAAGATGCACAATATTGGGAAAATGGGTGTCCATAAATCTTTGGCACCCTTTGGGAGCAATGTGACTGCCACCTAGAAACACACAAGCATCTACCAGAAACCATAAAGAAAGCTAAGCATTCCAACTGTAAGCTTTATAAAGTCTCTACTGCGTCTATCACTTGTCTCAGTTTTCAGAAAGACCCTTTAAAAGTGTACAGTTTATTGGTCTGCGCCATACTACCTCCACTAGAGCCAAACTACAAGTAACTGATATAGTCCACAGTTTGACTGTAAAGTAATATATATGCTCTTTTGGTAGAATCTTTCTTCAGGATGGGACGTTCAAGTTTTAATCAGGAACTCAATTTCCATCTGAGATAAAATTAAAATGAACAAATGAAATATACAAAATAAGTTGAGCAACAAGAGCAGGCTGTGGATATAAAATATTAATTATTTGATGTGCTAGGAGTTAGAACCTAGGCTGGGCCATATTTGCTACTTAGCACCAGAGGGCAGATGCCGAGAACGGCAGTGATTACAGGATGGTGATTAAATTACAGATTTTTTTTTTTAATTTGCCTTTCTAACTGCCCTGACAGCTCAATAGATGCGGAGGAGGGGTGCTTTGGATGTGTACATGGATGTGAATCTGTTAAATGTCAGGCAGCACTAAATAAACTATGTTGCTTGGTCTGCCAAACAGGAAGGTATATCACTCATCATCACTCAGAAAATCAGCACTGTTTTCAGTGAGAAGTTCAGACTATAGAGCACAGAGGACATGACGGTGCTCCAACAATCACAGCTTCTTATTAATCAGGGAAGCGCTGACACAGATGAGTGATATAGCGTCCTCCATTAAAGGTACTGTCACACATAACGAGATCGCTAGCGAGAACGCAGATGAGTCACCATTTTGGTGACGCAGTAGCGATCCCGTTAGCGATCTCGTTATGTGTGACACCTACCAGCGATCAGGCCCCTGCTGTGAGATCGCTAGTCGTTGCCGAATGGTCCAGGTCATTTTCTTCAAAGGCGACGTCCTGCTGGGCAGGACACATCGCTGTGTTTGACACTGTGTGACAGGGTGACAGTGACTGCTGAGATCGTTATACAGGTCGCTACTGCGACCTGTATTGTTCCTGCATCGCTGGTAAGGTCTGACTGTGTGACATCTCACCTGTGACCTCCCAGCGACTTACCAGCGATCCCTATCAGGTCGCATCGTTTTCGGGATCGCTGGTAAGTCGTTGTGTGTGACTGGGCCTTTAGACAAAGCAGCAAGGAGCACCACTGACATCTGAACACTATCACTGGAGGACTTTAATGGCCCATTTAGATGAGCAGATAATCAGGAACAATATAACCAATTATCAGTTTGTGTTATCAGACCGTTAATCATTCAACGAACGATCAAAACACTCATTTGTTTGGTGATTGGATAGTTCATGTAGGCATTAAAAATATCTTTATTGACAGCACATAGTCCTGTGTAAACAGATGTGTTGCTGTGTACGGAGAATTGTGGTTGGCCTATCTATGCAGGCCACTAAATGACCAATGATTGACTCAATTATACCCAATCAATGGTCGTTTAAAGGGGTTCTCCAAGAATAAAATAGCATCCGTGATATAATTCAAACTTCAGCCTGTCTTAAGGTACCGTCACACATAACGAGATCGCTAGCGAGATCGCTGCTGAGTCATGGTTTCTGTGACGCAGTAGCGATCCCGTTAGCGATCTCGTTGTGTGACATCTACCAGTGATCAGGCCCCTGCTGTGAGGTCGCCAGTCATTGCAGAATGGTCCAAGTCATTTTCTTCAAAGGCGATGTCCTGCTGGGCAGGACACATCGCTGTGTCTGACGCTGTGTGACAGGGTGACAGTGACTGCTGAGATCGTTAAACAGGTCGCTACTGTGACCTGTATCGTTCCTGCATCGTTGGTAAGGCCTGACTGTGTGACATCTCACCAGCAACCTCCCAGCGACTTACCAGCGATCCCTATCAGGTCGCAGCAATTTCAAGATCGCTGGTAAGTCGTTGTGTGTGACTGGGCCTTTAGTCACTGATCAGGATGGAAGACATACAGCTCCTGAGACATATGTATCAACTGACAAGAACTGTAACTCAGTCAGTGGCCAAGAGCATGACTGTAATGTGAGAAGAAATATGTTTTAACCAACGTCGTGCTCTTCAAGGAGATTTCCCACTTCATCCTCCTTCATCAGTCTGATATCTTTATAGCAGTGTACAGAGACTGACTGGGCCAACTGGAAAGCAAACATTGAGGACGGTAAATCTGGAGATAACACTTTTGTGCTCAGTGAGGAACAGATATATTTCTTCACACGTCCCAGCCCTGTTCCTGGCTGACTGAGCTACACTGACAAGCAAAAGAGTAACAATGTTTTGAACTTTTCAATTGTAGGCACTATATCTCACTATCTACTACAGCTTCATACATGAGACTAACTTCATTTTATAGACAATCATGTATGGACCACCCAAGGAAGCCCACGCGAAACTCGTTTCAGGGTTACTGCGGTGCCACATGTCAACGGGGAATATGATGGGTGAGTGTATAGACATTTTTGTGCCATACTTTTCTAATTATTAGATTGGCTGTTTTTTGCTACTAAATGCTAAATATATACTGTGTATGCACCCCACTGAAAGTGGAACCCTCCTCCTAGTGGTATTGGCATTTTTCTAAAACCCCAGCTAGTTCATAGTCTGCACTATGCACTTTCACTATGTATGTATTTATCTTGTTTGTTTAAATTAATGTTAAACAAAGAATAATTTTTAATCTATCTTGGTGAATATATAGCTCCACTTTTCTATAGGTTTATATAATTAGTTATGGAGATTGACTTGTTACTTTTTTCTCCTGGTGGTGAAAAAATGGTGGTGGAAAAGGGGCTAACGAATCAAGAAATTGAAGGAATT
This sequence comes from Anomaloglossus baeobatrachus, assembly GCF_048569485.1. Lineage (NCBI taxonomy): Eukaryota > Metazoa > Chordata > Amphibia > Anura > Aromobatidae > Anomaloglossus > Anomaloglossus baeobatrachus. The sequence goes on along the minus strand of NC_134361.1, from coordinate 77,134,595 downwards.
GTCACATTCGGTGGAGGAAGTCTGTTGATATGAGAATGTTTCACAGCCAAAGGCGTTAGATACTTGACCAGGATCAATGGTGGTCTCAATGCTGAGCTATATGTGAGTATCCTACAAGATGAGATACTTTGTACACTTGAGTACTATGGGTATGAAAAGGATGACAGTGTTAAAGCAACACAACGACCTGAAGCATACATCGAGATTGGTGAAGAAATGGTTCAGTGACAATGAAGTAGAGGTACTGGATTGGCGCCCACAGTCCCCAAACCTCAACCCAATCTAACACTTGTGCATACATACAGTTGAAGAAAAAGCTGTATACATACCCAACTGAGTCAACCAGTATGTATCAATATTGGAAGTGTGTGGAAGAGACCTGGAATCAGATCTCTTCTGAGAAGACATGCTTGAATATGATCAAGAGCATGCCCAGAAGGATTCAGGCAGTGTTGAAATCCAAAGGTGGATTTACAAAATACTAAAAAATAATAAAACTTTAAATTTACATTTTTAGGAGTAAAATAGTAGCAGCTTATGTTTGAGATAGCCAGGATGATTGTCTATAAAATGATCATAGTCTCAAGTTCAAAGCTGTAGTGGATGGTGCGATATTGAGACTGAAAATGAAAAGTTCAAAACCTTGTTACCCTTTTGTTCATCAGTGTATATGGGATATAGCTCTGGTCAGATGAGACAGAGGTCTTAGGAGCTGTATGTCTTCAGTCTACATCCTGCTTTGACAAGTGACTAAAGCCTGCTTTACACGCTGCAATGTATCTTACGATGTGTCGGCGGGGTCACGTCGTAAGTGACGCACATCCGGCATCGTAAGTTACATTGCAGTGTGTGACAGGTACGTGCGATTGCGATTGAACGTTAAAATGTTCATCGCATACACATCGTACCTTTCTCTAGAATTGCATGTCAGATTGTTCATCGTACATTGCAGTGTGTGACACCCCGGGAACGATGTTATTTCACAGCGCCAGGTTACGACTTATCACTTCTGTTACTTTACAGAAGCAAATATATATATGTACGAATAGGGTGTATTTAGTGGACAGTGCCGTATCCCACAATGGAAGAGACTCAAACGGTGTGTAGAGGAGTCAATGAGGTCACAAGCTCCTATCAAGGACTACTGTGGAGTTCCACCGGCTAACCACCAGTGAACCCAGTACTAGTGTAGCCCAGAAGTTCTGCCTAACCAGCAACTGACCCTTAACTGATCTGATGTAACCGCGACGGCTCGCCCTACACCTGCCTCCTAACCCTGTATCAGTCCCAGAGGACTTCGACGCCTGGCCCTGTACTAACGTGGTAAGTGCTTGTTGCACCACATATGAAGATGACTGGGCGCGGTCATGTGGGTGCCCAAGGCTTATATAACCTAAGGACAGCCCACAAGATGGATATCCCTATGGCAGCCCAAACCATAACCAATGAGCGGTCTTCCATATGACCACACGTCACTAATGATGTCACTGCGGCCAATGGGATCGTTCCACATCATCTGTGATATCACTATGGCCAATGGGATCGCGCCACGTCATCTGTGATGTCTCTAGGCCAATGGGATCGCCCCACGTCATCTGTGATGTCACCACGGCCAATGAGATCGCGCCAAGTCATCTGTGATGTCACCACGGCCAATAGGATTGTGCCATGTCATCTGGACACCTGATGCACTAAGTGCCAGAGCATGCTCAGAAGCCTGACTTAAGGCCCCGTCACACACAGAGATAAATCTTTGGCAGATCTGTGGTTGCAGTGAAATCATGGACATATTGTTCCATTTCTACACAGCCACAAACCTGGCACTGATTGTCCACAATTTCACTGCAACCACAGATCTGCCGCAGCTTTATCTCTGTGTGTGACATGGCCTTTAGTCTCAGATTTGAGACTATCAGGCTGAGCATGCTCAGAAGGTACAACCCAGGACTTAGGCTGAAAACACCTAGATGTTCGGGTCAGTACCTGAGACTCAAGGAAGCGAACCGAACAAGGCCGAGCATAGGGGGAAATCGTCCCAGGAGGCATCCAGGAAGACGCCGCAACTTGGTTTGTGACAACTATTCATTTGGTTCTAATTAACCTGCTAACAACTAAGTAAGTAGCACCCTACAACAGTCAGCATGCCTTTAATCTTCACTTAATTAGTCACAATTAGCATATGCAGTCTGGGCCTTTATAATCCCAGCACAGTGGGGAGCGACACATCCCTGAGGAAGAAAGCTCACAAGCCTTTGAAACTAGGACTATGTTTTCCTACACAGGCTTCCGTAAGCCTGAACATTGTGACGTCAGCCGCTCTCCTGCATTTCGTGTCTGGTATCCAGGAACGCATTCGGCTTAGGCCCTGGTTACCAACGCATGCCTCCGCTCTCCACGCTACCTCACTGGTCTGTGTTCTCGGCGTCCTTATGAGACCAGCCGGCGTATTAATTCCCTGCAGGCACTTATAACTTCACACCGCAGAAATAGTTGATTTCAATTTTCAATGGGGCACTTCTACAAAGGCAAGTCCTATTCGTATTATACCACAAGAATTGTACACACTTTTTTTTGTTACAGCCTACATATGATTAGTTCTACAAGCTTCTCACTATTCTCTTTATCCAGTACTATAAGTTGTATCTGCTAATCAAAGTATTTTCACAACACCCACAAAATAATCAGCTGTTATCAGGTATTGTGCCATTATTCCTTTTATTCCTATCAGGATACAAACCTCTCATCCTAGTCTATAACAGATTCCTGAATTACCTCCTCCTTTTTTTATCTTTTCTTTTCTATCACCAGACTGATTCCTGTTAAAGCTTCTATCATTAACCCACCAAAGCCAGTTTCCTTTTAAATCGGATAGGGCACATTTTCCTACAGGAAAGCCAGGCAGATGGGGGTGGCAGCCCGTAGCCCGTAGCATTATTGCTAGCAACCTTGTTAGCTTTCATCTTAGAAGCACTGTAGAGCCTTAATATTTATAATTTTTGTATCCTCCTTCCAAAGCAGCCTTTACTAGCAGCTTGGGGGAGTGCTTTATTTGGACCATCAGTCTTCAGCACTGCATTGCCCCTGGCAAACAGGAAAAAAGGCAGCAGATGAGTGGTGTACGTGTAATGTGGTGATGGGGCAGTAGCTGTAGGTGAGATACTCAAAATTTACAGCCCGGAATGTTACATGAAGGTCGGGGTCCTGTCTGGGTGTGTGGACTTGTGCTATGAAGGTGCTATGCCCTTGCAGACCACATTATGCCAATGACTTCAGCTTTCCAGGACCAGATGTTGAACAGTTCAATGAGAAAGTCGACCATTCTAAAATAAACTTTTTACTAAATGGTAACTTGGTAGGGATTATGTAAACAAGATGGCGGGTGCATAACTTTGCAAATGTTTCACTTGCAACACAAGGCATTTTCACACACAGACTCTTTACTTCTTCAAATTTACTTGTTTTTGCCTCATCTAGTCTTGTTTCCTTCACCACAACCCAACACGATACTACGGTCCAGTTAGTGAAAGGCCTATTCTCAAAAGGCAGTTCCGTGTCTTCTTACCTCTTAAAGGAACTAGTTTGCCAATATGACCTGTACATAGCTTCTCTACTTCTGGCACCTTAGAAGTCCTGCCTGAGGCATTCTCTTCATCTCACATCTTCTGTTCCATCTTGGCTCATTATCACTCTGCATTATAAACTTGGGCCCGTACTGGAAGCGTCCTACCCCAGAACCTGTCTACAGTCAATCATTCTGTCCTCCAGTTAATTCCCTCTCTTTCCTCACGCTAACTAATGGTCTCCTCTCATATCAGGGACATCCATGTCACGCAGAGTCAGACCATAGGTATGCTTTAACTGCCTGCTGGCCCTATCTAACTTCCTGACAGGAAACTGTCTCTGTCCCTTCCCTTTAGACCCTCCTACTCTGGGCTAGTCCCAAACATTAACCCTAACTCTTCCTACTGTATGGCAAAATACAATCTATCACTAATAACACATGTCACAATACACATTACACATCATAAGAGAACTTGTATGTCCAAGGGGGTATTTGGGCAGTGTGTCCATCGCCATACATACTCCTGAAGAAAGATATTATAAGACAAACTCTTTAACTTAGCTTAAAGCTATAATAATTCAGTTATGTTTCACATCAAGCTGCCTATAGATATAAGGGTTGAATAGAATTATTCTGAGTTAGAATGTTCTGTAGAAAATGTAAATAGACACTTCAGAAGTGCTGGTAATGATACTTCCTTTGATCATATAACTTGGTGTTTTCATCTTAATCCTGTTGTTTTATCCCTGTCTTTTCATAATAAGCCATGATTTGTGTGTACATGAGGAGCAGCTCTATTTCTGTTATTTATAGAACTTGTAACCTGCATTTATCAGCTGAAATCCTCTGCAGGATCCATTTATAATTGGCAGTTTTGTCTAAAATGAAATTTAGAGCGAATGTAGACAAGCTTCTATGACAACTTCCATATTCTGTATACATAGGAGTATGGTTGCACTAGGAGGCACAAGACACCTAGTCCTGTAATGATAATCTCCTGGTGATAAAACACTAAGGGTATGTGCGCACGTGTGCGTATTACATGCAGTTACGCTGCGTTCTGCACCGCAGCGTAACTGCATGCGTCCTGCGTCCCCTGCACAATCTATGGAGATTGTGCAGGGGCCATGCGCACGTGGCATGTTAGAACGCAGCGATTCGGCTGCTTGCCGAATCGCTGCGTTCTAAGAAGTGACATGTCACTTCTTTCGTGCGTTCTGCATGCTGTCTATAGGGAGAGGCAGCATGCAGAGCGCACGAATCTGCCGGCACCATGCGCTTCAGAACGCAGCTTTTCAGCTGCGCTCTGAAGCGCACATTTTCGGTGCGGTGCAGAGCGCACACGTGCGCACACGTGCGCACATAGCCTAACAGTATTGAAGCAGCAAAACAAAACCTAATAAGTAACCCATTGCTATAATCAGTGCCTCTGCTACTATATTATCTTATTTTTTGGATTATAAGATGCACTTTTCCTCCCAAAAAGTTTGGAGGAAAATTAGGGGTGCGTCTTATAATACGAATGTCACTTACCAGGGAGGTGGTGGAGCTGCAGGCGGTGTGCTGTGCTGCGGGCTGACTGCGGGGTGTGCGCTCTGCTATGGGCACTGTGCCATGGGCTGTGCTGCGAGCTGTGAGGCAGGGACTGCCATTCTGAAAATGTCGGTGGTGCAAGATTGAAATAATGGCACCTGGAGTTGGCGCGTGTGCAGATGGAGCTCTCTGCTCAAAATCTTATCTGCACATGCGCCACCTCCTGCCCATTCAACCCCCTGCAGTGGGTTTAAGGCAAATGGCACCCAGAGGTGACGTGTGCTCAGATGAGATCTCGGCTTGTCATTGAGCCGATAGCTCAATTTGTGCACGCGCCAGATCCGGACGCTATTTCTTTGAAGTCCGCACCGCCGACAGATTCTGGATGTTTCTCCTGCTTCAGCACCCGCAGCGAGAATCTGGGATACCCGCTGCACCGCCTGCAGCATTGCTCTACTGAAACACCGTCCCTTACTTCTGTAGCCCTGCGACACCACCGCTGCTACCCCCCTCCAGTAAGACATCACCGGATTATAAGACGGACTCCATATTTTTTTTTCCTTTTTCTCTAAATTTGGGGTCCTTTTTATAAAACAAAAAATACTGTAATTATGGTGCTCATAGTAAAAACCTGCTGACAAATTTACCTTTAAAGTATTTGTTTAATGAAAAAAGAAGCAATAGTCTTCTAATCTCATACAACCATGCTGGGAGGCACTACAGGGCCATTTAGTTTATCATATAACCTATTGCATGCACCTAATGGCTTCCACTCGCTTATTGCACTAATCTTATCTCACTGGCATTTAATTCATGATCAGGATAAACAGTTTTTTATTAGCTAAACAGTCATCAGTGTGAATTTGCATAATATTCTCCATTTTTGATTAGTAAACTGTTTGACAAAAATGGACAAAAATAAATGCATATCATTATGTATTGATGAGTTAAAGTACAATACGTGTTAGATTCTGGAAAGGTAATGATTCTGAAATACATTGAAGTGACTGAATAACTACTTAACATCTGACATTTCATAAAATATCCAATGCTAAAAAATAGCAAAATCTGTATCAAGGCATTGATTTTGGTACATGTGATGTCCACCACCATAACTGTGATAGGCATTGTCAATGTAGCCACGTGAGACAAATGAAGTCTCAGGCGTCCATTCCGGCATAGTTATGACCTTCTCTATGGGCGTCTCATTTCAGGGGCTGCTCCAGTCCCTGCTGTTTCCCTGCACTATGCACTGTGTGATGTGCATAGTGACATTGTCCACTCTGTTGTCGGCTCAGATCAGTAATAATCTGCCGGCAACAGAGCGGGGTCCATACCCAGCATGCAGACCAGTGACATCACTAGGGCGCTCTGTGCTAGTCTCCCGCATGCCGGGTATTGCCACCACTTTGTTGCAGACAGATTATTACTGATCTGAGCCAAAAACTGAGTGGAAACTGTCACTGTGCAGGTCGCACAGTGCACCCAACAGGGAGGGACAGCTCAGGGACAGAGTAGTCCATGAAATGACCATCAATGATGACGCTTCATTTCAGGGAAGGGGCAGAGGCTGTGGTCACTGCCACAGACCCTGCCCCCTGATGACACTTCCTTTGAGTATCCCAGCATGCACAGGCATTCTTAAACAAAGCGTCATCAGATAGGAAGTAGAAAAAAATAGAATAGCATTTAGTGTAATCAGGGAATAGTAGGGGACTTTTAATGCAAGTATATTAGAAAATAGTTAGATTATGGCATCAAATAGGAATTTAGAATACAATTTACTTTTGCCTTTGGACCACGCTTTTATCATTAAATTTCCCACCCCATAATACTCTGGAAACTTGTAGAATAAGTGCATAGAATATACATCCCAGTCAGCCTACAAGCCTAGACATTGTGGATGTGTCTTCTCTCATGCTTGGACTAGCTGTGCATAGAACTAAACTTCAGACCCAACAGGGAAACAAATTATTAATATGGAGCAAGTCTTAGAATTATGAAGTGTTCTGTTTTGTTTTTCCACATGAAATTCCTTCTATGATTTTGGTGGTACATCCTGTAAAGGCAGAATGAAGACTCTTATCTATTCTAACAACCTGTTCTCCGTACAGCTCATCGTTCATCTTTAGCTCATGTATTTCATCACGCTTTATAAAGTAGACTTGCTTTAATTGGGTTATACATCTGCTTCATACTAATGCAGAATATTATCTCACATTACAACTGCCTTACTAAGTAAATGAAAAAGAACGAATTGTCTGTGCACTTATCAACCTTACCTTGGTTCCCTTTAGCTAAATTAAATTCTTGGGCATATAATCCCTTTATATAGACATGACGAGCATTGACGCGACCTTGGAAGAAGTTGGAAGTGAGAATATACTCTTTATAGAAACATTACATTTAAGAGAGGTTACATACAATGCATCGAGCGGGATGACTTTGTTAATTTATTGCTTTGTAATATTAAGATCTCATTGTAAATTAGACTCTGCAGAGGAGGAAGACACTAGAGACCATGCTTATTGAGTTAATGTATGCTCTCAGTGTTTCGGTCTCATCATAGGCTTCTGATGACTATCGTAAACACATTATCATCATTATATCTTTAGTTACATCAGGAATACACATTTTCTGAGAATTAATTCTTAATAATCACTGAATATAGTGAAAAATCAATCATTTTTACTTTAGTAACCCTTGACTTATTAGGCATCTGAGAAATGGTCGGCATGCAACCTTCAGACACAGGTAAAGCATTTACTACTGGGGCATTGTAATGCAGGTCACAGAATAGCAAGAAAGACTTTCAGTTTCTAAATATTAGCAATTCCATAAATGTCTGTCCTTGATTGCATGCAAAGCATTTTGGCATCGCAATATATAAAAAAAAATATTATTTCGGAAGCAAGAATTGTAAACATCGCGGTTCCAATCTAGTTTATAGGATGAGTAATAAATCACTAAATACAAGTTAGAAGGATGTTAGTATTTGAAAATAGAACACATTTTGTAAATTTGTTTTTGAATGTTGCTCGTCCTAATGTACATACCTGGTGTGCTACCTTACTAAATGTATAAATCCACCATTGAGTTAAATTTTAGCTCCTAGCAACTGTAAGGAAGCCCTGTTCTTCGTTTGTTCTAAAATTATAGCTGTTTCTTATTTTTGGCCACTCACTTTCTATTTGCCCTTGAATTTACAAGTTTTGATCTTACATGATCTTACATGATCTTATACATGGTCTAGCAATTAGTCTCTATTAATCACACTGGGAAACATATATTTATTTTTTTTTTGTTAGATCTGACACTTATTTTTTATTCAAAAGAAGTAGCTGTGGAATAAAGAAGCGCAATAGGGTCTTACCCGGTAGGGAAATTGATAGTTACCAGAAAAGGCACACTAACCTTTGAGGGTTGTGAACAGTCACAACTCCTTGAAACACATGTAATGGTGGTGATCAGCCACAGCTTCGAAGTGTAGCCGTAGATATCCAAGGTAGAAGAAATCAGGTTTTAAGCTGCGCTGAAATCCCAGATTCCAATGTTGATATAATTCCTTTATTGTTTATACAGGTCTACGCGTTTCAGAGATATATCCATCTCCATCATCAGGACATCAAAGGAAAAATGACCCATCCGCTGCAAGAGTGTTCTTATATATACAAGTGAAGCGCCACTTCAGCAGACCGCCTGTCACAATTCAAATCACGAGGGTAAAAATTCCACACACCCAAGCACCAGATAACAGCAGCAGCAAGAGACATGTCTATCCACCTCCAAGCCTAGCTCCAGAAAGATCCTGAATAACCAGCCTTAGCCAGGCTGCTCTTACTGCTGCTATTATCTGGTGCTTGGGTGTGTGGAAGTTTTACCCTGGTGATTTGAATTGTGGCAGGCGGTCTGCTGACATGACGCTTCACTTGTATATATAAGAACACTCTTGCAGCGGATGGGTCATTGTTCCTTTGATGTCGTGATGAAGGAGATGGATATATGATATATCTCTAAAATGCATAGACCTGTATAAACAATAAAGGAATTATATCAACATTGGAATTCGTGATTTCAGCGCGGCTTAAAACCCGATTTCTTCTACCTTGGATATCTACATTTATTTTTTATTAACTTTTGCTTCCTCAAAGCAAAAGTGACCCCAATTTTTCACAACAACTTTTTAAGCTACAGGATACCCTCCCTACAAAATGTACATATGATAGAAAATGATGCAACAAAAATCACATGAGTGTAATGTTTATTTAAAGCTATTCGTTCACACAAAGGATATATTGTAACTGTAAGTCAAATTGTGTGCAAGTAGTAAAGTAACGTAGCAGTTAAGGTAAAAAGGTACGCTAAAGGGGACTTTACACACAATGACATCGCTAATGAGATGTCGTTGGGGTCACGGAATTCGTTATTATTATGCAAGTGAGGATCCAAATCAAAGACAAGACATTTTAGAAAAATACTGAACATATGGATTTCAAAGTAAACTTGATAATGCATTATAATGTTGTGTTCTTGGGTGCTTCTCAAGAAATAACCCAGTATGCATAATATATGGTGGAACTAGACTCTACCACAGGAAGTCTAGTCTGGGTGAGGAGGTGGTCTTTTCGAAAGATTTTACCATGTTCATGAAATAGAAAATTCAATAGTAAAGATGTATTTGTGCTTTTATTTGCTTGTAAATAAAAAAAACACTGGAATGTGAATGAAATGAAATTATCTAATCCACGATACAATCAATCTCTGTTTTTATAAACAATGTGTTCTCTTTTACTGGAATTCCAAAACATATTCTTATCATAAGACCATCTACTGCAGCTCTCAGCCTAAGGCTCTGAATACAACAGTCAAATATTTTACTAATAACTGTAGCGGTGTATCAAAAAGGCTAATTGTATAAATAAAAACATTTATCCTTCCCTATTAGAGGGGCCGGTATTCTGCTTCTGGGTTTTCCAGCAGATTTTAGTCTTGAACTTGGAGAAACACAAGCCAAAGCCTTGAAGCAATGAAAAAACTCCCTACTGCACCGTAACAGCTGTTTCATTATGTTTAGACTGTATGATCTTTTCAGATATCTCCATCAGCTTTGCCCCTAAGAACAACTCACCCGGTCCATTGTTTCCTAATAATGAGATGTGTGATTATTTTTTTATTACCCATCACGCTACAAAAACACCATTTATCTGTTTCATAATCATAACAAATAGTTACATAATTGCATTATATGATTGGAAAAAGACACCTGTCCATCAAATTCCACCAAGGGATGGGAGAAGATAAAGGGACTGAGTGATAGGTAAATTAACAGTGCATGATCCATTCTGCTCCTTAGGCCCGTTTCACACGTCAGTGAAAAACAGTGACATTTTTCACTGGCGTTTAAAACACGCACATGTCCCTGCGTGTGCCGTGAATCACGGCACACGTGGGTTGTCTAAGTGCAATCCGGGCTCCGTTATCCGTGGCCCGTGATTGCACTTAGAAATCAACTCACCTGTGCGCGCTCCCGCTGTCCTTGGTGCTGATCGCTCCCGCGACGCAGCATCCGGCCGGCGGTGACCCCCGCAGCAGCTGCTTCCGGGTCGGCTGTGTCGCGCATCATGAATATGCGCGACAGTAATCAGCCGGCTCAGAAGCAGCAGGGAGAACGGGCTGCAGAGGACATCTCTGGACGCCGGGTGAGTTAAAATGTTTATTATTTTAAGTGCACGTTTTTTTCTGGCACGTGTTTCACGGACCACACCACTGCGTGGTCCGTGGAACATCAGTGATGCCAGAAAAAAATGGACATGTCTCCGTGCAGTGAAAAATCACTGACGTGTGAACAGACCCATTCATTATAATGGGTCTGCGTATGTCAGTGATTCTGGTACGTTTAAAAAAAAGCACAAACGTACCAGAATCACTGACGTGTGAAAGGGGCATTACCCTGAGTGTTGACGAACTGGATCAGCATTCAGAAATTTATACAATTATTCAATTATACAAGTATTTGTTATATTTTTCTCAAAGCATTACCATATTTTTCATTTTATAAGACACACCAGATTATAAGATGCACCCCAATTTTAGAGGAGGAAAATAGGAAAAAATAGTTTTTAATGTTAAAATGAGGATCCGTCTTATAATCCTGTGTCTTATAATATCTCACCAAGGATGAGCGGCGGTGGTGGAGCAGCTCTGGAAGGTCACAGGAGGCAGGGTAGGCAATGCTGCGGGCTCGGAGAAGTGGGTGTCACCGCTCATGAGGGTCAGTGGACGGAGAGTCGGTGATACTGCTGGCTCAAGGGTGTCGCAGCGGCAGTCACCATTGATCTACCGACAGACTGCGGGCTCTATTGAATCGCCCGTAGTTGACAAAGTTGACTTCAAGAAAATGGTTGTTGAGGCAGCGCAGGTGCAGATAGGACTCTGTGGTCATTTTCCTGAAGTCCAGCGCGTCAATTTGCGCACGTGCTGCCTCCGCAGCCATTTTCTTGAAGTCCATCGCATCAACCATGGGTGATTCAATAGAGTCGGCAGTCCACATTCAGATCCATGATGCTCGCCGCATCGCCGACCCTCCATCCAATGACCCTCCTGAGCCGCTCCGTGCATTGACACCCCCTCCTCCAAACCCTCAGTATCACCAACCCTGCCTCCTGTGACCCCACTCCACCACCGCCGTACCACATCACCGATTATAAGACGCACCCCCATTTTACCCCCAGTTTTAGGGGGAAAAATGTGCATCTTATAATCCGGAAAATACTATAAGTAATTTTTTAAACCATGGCGGCATCAGACACTGTTCAGATTACAGACTCTGACACTCTACACTATGCTTTCTCTGGTGCTTCTGAGTTGTACAGACAGGCTCGAGCGTCGATCAGCTGTGATCAGGCTAGTAGGAGTTAATTTTTGCTAGGCTGCTGGTTACCTTCTGGATCACATGTTGCAGGAGACCTATCACAGTTAACGTCCGCCTTTTTAACATGGAGGAAACTGTCTTCCCATGCCGACTATAGCTTTTTCTAATCCAGTCCATGTGCTGTTGTGTTCCAGTTGCTGATGATTTACTGCATGCTGCTTGGTGTGATGTGGAAATCTTCTCGACATCTGTTTATTTCCTCCTTGCTCTTTATTTCCTCCTTATCATGAATTGTCTTATATCTCCGTGTGTTCTAGCTGTGTGATACAGTTTTGGTTTTCCCATTTATCCATATCTGTGGGTTTAACTACTCCTGTCCCAGCTTACCCCTGGAGTTGGGGAGAGGGGTTATTAGATCAGGAGCAGGGCAAGGAAGGCAGCCCAGACATCTTCACCATAATAGGAATCTCTGAGATCAGTGACAGCTAGGTCCCCCTAGTTTGAGGGCCAGATTAGGAGCCCCGGACCCATGTTATACCCTCACACCTTGTAACAGTTTCTAGGAACACTAGTTTCACAATATTCTTGCAGTGTAAAAAGGCTGCAAAAAGGCGATGACACTTGTTCATCAGATGAAATAATCTTTTGATCTGTACACAGTGCATCGTTTGGTGTGAATAACAAATCTGCTGACAAGAACAATGGCAGACTATATACACTGAATCTACTATTACTATTACAGATCATTCAGCGCACATCTGAAGCGCGGTCTGCCTGAGTAACCAGCAAGTAAAGGGTTGCAAATGAACAAATAAATAAAATATAACCTCCCACCCTTCTTTTTCTCAATATCTACCGATAGTTCCCTAATCAAAATGGAACATGGACTGTACCACTCAAATTAGTGGGTTCATCAGCTTAGCCCAGGGATGCTCAACCTTTTCTAACCTGAGGGTCACATTGGCCGACTGACCTAATCCCAGAGATTTCACTAAGGGGTATTACACTGGCAAAGCAAAAATTATATTTCGTAAATGATACAGAGGTCAGGAAACCCCTATTCTGTTAATAAATTAAGAAATCAGACATGGTAACATAATGCTATATCCCTGCTTCTATAAAACATGCTACAAATCTGCACCCTCATTGAGAAAATACGAGAAGCCACAAAACTTTGACAAATATGTCTTTGAAGAGATGGACATGAGCTGCATAGAATGGCATTGTGGGTCACATGTCCCCTGAGCGGCAGATTATACATCAATGGCTTATTCACACTCTGCTTGGCCACATTTAGATATCCATTTTTCACATACATGTTCTATCCATGTTTTTCCAGATGGGACACATCCTCATTATAGTCAATGGTGCTGCTCACATGTTCACACTGAGTGCCCACGCCCCTCCCCACAAAAAATAAAAAATTGAGATATATCTGTTTTTTTACTTTGCATATGCAAAATAAATATGGCACACAGTTGTATCCTAGTGCTGTCTTTTTTTTCCCTCCAGTTTGACACATTGACCAAATGAAATTCTGATCCAGCACATTGATGAAAAACGGTCAATGTTTTTAACATGCAAGAAAAAAAAACAGACGTCTGAATAAGCCTTAGAGGGGAGGGGTTGACGGGGCTACCTTGCCTTGGCTCACATTAGCGCAGAAGCACCATAAGGTTATGTGCACACGATGCAAATTTGGTTACAGAAATTTATGCACCAATTCTGTATCTCTTAAAGGGAATGTATCACGGTTTTTTATTTTTGTATTAAAAATAGTGATTATGAAATCAAGTATTTTTAATACAAAATGAAAATCGCAGCTTTTTTAGTTTTTATGTAATTCTAATTTTACTGGAGGCACTGGGGGCTGCCATGCTGGATTTTCTGTGTGTGTAACAACAGTAACTCACTCCTTTATGGCAGCCCATGTACATAAAGAACAGTGGTCGGGATCCGACCCCATCATTTGCTTTACTGTGGGCGTCTGCTGTGACCTGGACGCGCCTCCTGGGCTGTCCAGATCACAGCAGAGGGAGGAGATCGGAGCCATCATTGTGGAGCTCACAGCGTATGCTGTTTGCTCCACTATACCCCTGTCAACCGCCGGGATATGTGAGTACGGGCCGCCTCCCTTTCCCTCCCCCCGCCGTTACCGTCTCCGATGACACCCCATCCCTCCACTCTCCCCAGCCCCTACTCTGCCCCTGCTACTGCTACCGCCGCCCCTCCCCCCCGCCGTTACCGTCTCTGATGACACCCCATCCCTCCGCTCTCCCCAGTCACCGCTCTGCCCGCCGCTGCTGTGTGTGTGTGTGTGTGTGTGTAACTGCATGTGAGTACCGCCGCTGCTACCGCTGATACTGTCTGCACAGCTCTGTATCTAATCCTCTCCTGTGTGATACTGTCTGCACGGCTGTGTATCTAATCCTATCCTGTGTGATACTGTCTGCACGGCTGTGTATCTAATCCTATCCTGTGTGATACTGTCTGCACGGCTGTGTATCTAATCCTATCCTGTGTGATACTGTCTGCATGGCTGTGTATCTAATCCTATCCTGTGTGATACTGTCAGCACGGCTGTGTATCTAATCCTCTCCTGTGTGATACTGTCAGCATGGCTGTGTATCTAATCCTCTCCTGTGTGATACTGTCTGCATGGCTGTGTATCTAATCCTATCCTGTGTGATACTGTCTGCACGGCTGTGTATCTAATCCTATCCTGTGTGATACTGTCTGCACGGCTGTGTATCTAATCCTATCCTGTGTGATACTGTCAGCACGGCTGTGTATCTAATCCTCTCCTGTGTGATACTGTCAGCATGGCTGTGTATCTAATCCTATCCTGTGTGATACTGTCTGCACGGCTGTGTATCTAATCCTATCCTGTGTGATACTGTCTGCTGAGCCGTGTATCTAATCCTATCATGTGATACAGTCTGCAGGGCTGTGTATCTAATCCTAGCCTGTGTGATACTGTCTGCAGGGCTGTGTATCTAATCCTATCCTGTGTGATACTGTCTGCACTGCTGTGTATCTAATCCTCTCCTGTGTGATACTGTCTGCTGAGCTGTGTATCTAATCCTATCCTGTGTGATACTGTCTGCTGAGCTGTGTATCTAATCCTGTCCTGGGTGATACTGTCTGCTGAGCTGTGTATCTAATCCTATCCTGTGTGATACTTTCTGGTGAGCTGGTTATCTAATCCTGTCCTGAGTGATACTCCTGCTGTCCTTGGTGACACTTTAGACATGTCTGGTCACCAACAAAATGGCTCTGCACTATGTCCCTACATGTCATTCTCTGTTATCTGTTGTAAACACTCAGATTGGGAGGGGGAGGTGTGGCATCACACACAGGAGAGCAGACTCCGCCCACTTTACTGCAGCTGTAATGTGATTTTTTTCTACAGTAGGATTTCTGTAGGATTTCAGAAGCTGCTCCCCCTAGTGTTTAACAGTGGAAACAGTGGAAAATATCAAACTTTTTAATTTTTTTTGTTTATATTTTGTTCAATTAAAAAAAAAAAAATTATTTAAACAAAACATTAAAATATTATTACTTTACACTTTTTCAGTTATTGAATTTGTTTTTTTCTGACGATACATTCCCTTTAACAGGAAAAACACATGCGTTTTGATGTATTTTTTCATGCATTTTTATTACAGTTTTTCATGTGTTTTTGCATGCATTATTTTCATTGTTTTCAATGGTGAAAAACACAGCCAAAAATGCAGAAATATTTGACATGCTACATATTATTTTCTGCACCAAATCTGCAAGTAGAAAATCCTGAACGTGTGCACTACACTTCAGAATTCCCATTGACTTTGCTGGCAGCAAAAATGCAATGTACGCACACAGCCTAACTGACACAGACCAGAAGTGCTAATCACCTGTTCTTCTCCATGAAAAAGAGTTGTCTGGTAATACTTTTTTTTGGCTTGCACATGTTGAAAACAATAAACGCATTGATACTCACCATTCCTAGTTCTGCTGCTGCCTCTCTCTCGCAGCTCCAGTCCCTGTTAACCAGCTGCAGCAATGACGTAGGCAGTGGTGTAACTAGAGTTCAATGGCCCTCTTCCTTATGTTGGTCAGATGTATGTATATGTGTATATACAGTTAGCATTCTAAATCCTATAAAGACATACAATTTGCCCTCATTATGTAGTAATGTCCCCCACCCTGTTCTAATGTTCCCCATCCTGGGCTCCTTCCTCGTAAATATGTCCCCCATCATGGTATATATGCCCCCCATCCTGGTATGTTCCCCATCCTGGCATATATGTCCCCCTTATTCTAGTACACATGTTCCCCATTCTAGCCCACATCCTGGAGTATATGTAACTCCATCCTTATACAATGTCCCCAACCTGATATATATGTCACCATCCTGGTATATATTTCCCCATCCTGGGCCACTCCTGGTATATACTGTCCCCCTCCTGGTATATACTGTCCTCCTCCTCCTGGTATCTATTGCCCCCCTCCTGGTATATTCTATCCTTCTCCTCCTGGTATCTACTGTACCCCTCCTGGGGCATACCTGGTGTGTACTGTCCCCCTGCTGGGCCCCCTCCTGGCATATTCTGTCCCCCTTCTGGTATATACTGTCCCTTTCCTAGTATCTACTGTCCCCCTCCTGGAATATATCTATATCCTGATAAATATGTATCCTGTTCAGTCTAATGCAGAAACCAACATTGTACTCACCATCCCTGGCTCCCACATCATGCAGCATCTTGTTGTGTAGCCAGCGCACAGTGGCCGGCAGCTTCCATCAGTGACGATGCTATTGCCACGCATGACATCATTGCCATGTGCCGTCCTCAGTCACTGGGACACAGATGTAAGATGCCGGCTTCTGTTTGGCTGGCAGCGTGTATCACAGTACAGGGACCCAATGGGTGGCTGCACCGCGATGCATTTCAGCTGGATGTGCAGCCTCAGACACACATCCAGCGGAAGCAGGGGCTGGCCCTGGACATCCACCCCTGGACGTACGAACTACAGCACAAATAAATGCTGCAACTAGTCACATATACTCTCCAATATTGTTGGATCTGAAATAGCAGATCAGAAATCCAAGTCATTTTGTTAGTGTTGGGGAATTGAAAATAAGTTTGGACTATCTGAAGTATAAAGACCTCAGTTATGGTGGATTGTGCAGCTGATAGAGTTGTTGGTTTTCACAGAGAAGCTGTCACATGTATTGGGTTATCCCTTGTTGAGTTGCAGATAATGAGTTATCGGCTATATATTTACCGGTAATTGTGTTGTCCACGTCTTGTTAATATATTAGAAGTAATGCTGTTACATTTGATAAAGAGAGTGCACTTCGCACCATATTAGAGGGTTAATTTTGGATGATGGGAGGGTTAATTAAAGAATGACTAAATGGTATATTACAATATCCTAGTATAAAAAAATAATCACACAGTATATTATCATTTAAAATAAACAAATTACAGCTTTCAGGCTCCTTGACCTTAAGTACACTGTATCCGATTGTAATTAGAACACTAGCGAAAGTCAGAAAAATGAGACTTGCTAAACGCTATAAAAAGAATATACTTGTTAACAATAACAGTGCGGCATAAATCACCCGCCAACTTTATTTATTCTACGGGTTGGTACAATTATCACAGTGTAAAATTGATAGTTTGTTATTGTTTTACTTTACAGAAGAGAAATACATTTAAAGGGAATCTGTCTGTCACACTGTCATCTTTATATCTTTTAGGAGGAGTAGCCAACACTAGAGAGGAACGAGATCATATTCAAAAGGATCTAGACACACTCGAACAATGGGCTGAGGAAAACAGAATGGGGTTTAACAGGGACAAATGCAAAGTCCTACATCTGGGTAACAGAAATGTAAAAAGCATATATAGTATGGGAGGAATAGAACTAGGTGATAGCATCGGGGAAAAGAACTTGGGCATAACAGTAGATCCCAGATTCAACATAAGCCAACGGTGCGGAGCTGCAGCTAAAAAGGCCAATAACATTCTGGGATGTATCAAGACAAGTATTGAAGCTAGATCAAGAGAGGTCATTATTCCCTTATACTCTGCCCTGGTCAGACCCCACCTGGAATACTGTGTACAGTTCTGGGCACCCCAATTCAAAAAAGACATCAATATATTGGAGCAAGTCCAGAGAAGAGCCACCAAGATGGCAGAAGGTCTGCAAACCATGTCCTATGAAGAACGGCTAAAAGAACTAGGAAGGTTTAGTTTGCAAAAGAGAAGGCTGAGAGGAGAAGTAATAGCGGACTACCAATATCTGAAAGGTAGTCACAGAGCAGAGGGATCTACCCTATTCTCATTAGCATAAGGAAGTACAAGAAGCAATGGGAGGAAACTAAAAGGAAGGAGATTCAGATTAGACATTAGGAAAACCTTTCTGACAGTGATGACAGTCAAAGAGTGGAACAGGCTACCAGGAGAGGTAGTGACTGAGCTCTCCATCAATGGAAATCTTCAAGCAGAAACTGGATAAACACATGGCTGGGATGATTTAAGAAAACCTGCACTCGTAGAGGGTTGGACCCAACTCTACCATTCTATGATTCTATGATTCTATGAACTGTTGCTGTATCCCCAAGTAATTAGTGTTTTCAAACATAGGAAAATGAGGCATTACAGAGCCCTCAAGAGGGTTGTCCACTACTAGGACAACTCCTTCAGATTCCACTTGTTTCCCCCTGTTAAAATTAAAGACCCCATACTCACCTCCCATTCTGGTGCTGTCCAGCACTGTCGGTAACCACAGTTCTGGCTAATGTGACATTGTGATATCATGGGAGCCCCGCATCCAATCACCACTGGCTTCTCTCTTCCCACCTTCAGATCAAAGGAACTAATCATCAGGAAATGACCCTGTAGCTGACACTCACTACTTGTTGATTACTCATTTGGCCTCAATGAGGGATGAGAGAAGAAGCCAGCGGTGATTGGACGTGGAACGTCACAATGTCACATGAGCCCTGAGAATATTGTCACAAGAAATGGTCATAACCACACACTCTTCACCCTTATCATAGTTATACATGCTGACAAATCCACTTCTGTAAAACTTAGTATATTTTACAGACAAAGCCTGGAATTATGGGGTGTAAGGAAATTATAAAAAAAAAGAAAAAAAACATTGGTACTACCATTAAACTTCCATTTTAATATCTCCACAAATTGTGAATACTACAGACAAAGTATAGTCATAATGTAACAATGGAAGGACTCCATGCTAGCATTATAAATATGGAATTATAAATTTAAAACATTTCTGGCTTAAAAAATAAATCTGGTAGTAAAGGAGACTTTAAACTGCTAGTAGGGTCTTTCCCGGCGCCTATAACCTTGAATGACCTCACTGCCCCACCACCGTGCGGAGCTGCCGCCCCACCACCGTGCGGAGCTGCCGCCCCACCACCGTGCGGAGCTGCCGCCCCACCACCGTGCGGAGCTGCCGCCCCACCACCGTGCGGAGCTGCCGCCCCACCACCGTGCGGAGCTGCCTCCCCACCACCGTGCGGAGCTGCCGCCCCACCTACACCCCACCTACTGTCTCCTCCCCATAATCCTATAGAATGTAAGCCCGCAAGGGCAGGGCCCTCTTCCCTCTGTACTAGTCTGTCTACTGTAACTTGTACATGTATTTTGTATGTAACCCCCTTCTCATGTACAGCACCATGGAATCAATGGTGCTCTATAAATAAATAATAATAATAATAATAATAACCACGGTTAACGACAGTGCTGGAATGGGGCCAAAATGAGAGGTGAGCACAGGGTCTTTTATTTCAATAAGTAATCAAAAGGAGTAGTCCTAATAGTGGGCTACCCCATTAAGTGGCATCTGCTGGTAGGATCAACCCTCCTAAGCAATCTATATGGGCATGTAGGTTATAAGAAGCTGAATAATATGATACTTTATATGTTTGTATGTTCTCCTCGTATTTGCATGGGTTTACTCCGGGTTCTCCGGTTTCCTCCCACACTCCAAAGACATACTGATAAGGAATATAGATTGTGGGCCCCAATGGGGAGACTGATGATGATGTCTGTAAAGCGCTACATAATACTATGGCACTATATAAGCATGTATAATAAATAAAATATTAATGCAAATTGATGTCTTGATGCAGAGAAATCCATTTTTTTCTTCTATGTAAATGAGTTGCTAAGATCTATGGGCTGGAAACAGATCTCTTTGAGAATCTCCCTTCAGAGCTTATTTAAATGAAAGGGGGTGCTACCAGTGTGAGACATGTAATGACTGACAGTCTACTCTGTGTAACAGTGGCCCTATCTCAGCAGTATGCACAAAATCACCATAACAAAAATGTATGTCATGGATCAAGAACTAGAACCTGAGACCATGTTGTATATTTTTGGGGGTCAAAGGATTTTTCTCACTGTGAACATCCATGGCATATTGATTGTATATTGAGAACATTAAGCTTTTACATAGGCAACAGTTAAAACATAAGACAACTCTGTTTCCAAAAATCACCAAGACTGTCTGAGTAAATGGGTAAATCCTAGAAATAGCATGACAACACATCCCTGTAATCACTATTGATTACAGTACATAATGACTTAGAACTGTGCTTCAGACATTTATTGTGGACGCACGGCTGTTAATCACAGAGGCGTTTGGAGTCTACAAAAGTGAGATTCAAAGTACTGAGAAAAGTTAAGCAAGTACATCTTTTAGACTCCCAGGAAAAAATGTTAAGTTGGTGAATAAGAGCTCATGCCATATATATGTGTATCTACAAAATACAGTATATCACAAAAGTGAGTACACCTCTCACATTTTTGCAAATATTTTATCTTTTCATGGGACAACACTGACGATCTGACACTTTGATACAATATAAAGTAGTCAGTGTACAGCCTGTATAACAGTGTAAATTTGATGTCCTCTAAATAATTCAACACACAGCTATTAATGTCTAAGCTGTTGGCAAGAAAGTGAGTACACTCCTTAGTGAAAATGGCCAAATTGTGCCCAAGGTGTCACTATTTTGTTTTGCCACCAATATTTTCAAGCACTGCTATAACTCTCTTGGGCATGAAGTTCACTAGAGCTTCACAGGGGCCGCTGGATTCCCTTCCACTCCTAATTATGTAGTCCACATGAAAGAAACGTATGAAAACATGAAACAGCTGTTGAGGTGCCTGAGCTATGACCAACATTTATGGCACCTCTCTGGTGACTTAGAGGTGGTTTCCTTCTTATTTGGTCTTCATGTTGGACACACAACGTACTGCTGCTTTCTGTGTGAGTGGGATAGTCGTGTAAGATAATATCACTACAATAATAGAGACCGGCCACTCCAACATTCAGTTCAACCAGGGAGTAAAAATGTCCTCTATCCAACACTTGTTGACCCACATAACATTTTGTTACCACCATTGCATATCACGTTGGCCCATATAAAGATGTTTGTAAAGCCAAAAATGCAAAAACATTCAACCATTCAAGTATCTCATTGATAAATTTCCAAGGTTGAGTGAAGCAAAGATAAATTAAGAAATCTTTATTGGACCTCAGATTTATAAGTTTCTTCAAGATGATTTCTCAGTTTGTTGCAGGGCAAGGAAAAGGCTGCAAGGGTCGCATTTTATTTATTTCATTTTAACATCCTTCAACTCAATTTTGAGTCATGGCGGCTTGATGTATGACAGCTGTGTAGAAAGATCGATCTTGTGTAAGCCAAGATAGGCCCACCAGGGTCTTTTCTGCCTTGATATTGATCATATCAAAACACTGGGTTGTTGATGTTTCTTTTCACTTTCTTCTTTCTGTTCTTCCTACCTATATGTCTTTCTACAGTGATTGTTCTCTTCGTTTGATGTGTCCAAAGTAGGCAAGTCATAGCTTGGTGATCCTTGCTTTGAGTTACATGTCTGGCTTGATGTGTTTAAAACATGCTTTATTGTTTCTTTCAAAGTCGACCTTGTTTCTTTATCGTCCAGGTTTTGCATCCACGCTACTACTGAAAAGACCAGACTACGTACGAGCTATTTGTTCGTCACCGGTGAAATGTTCCTCAGTTTGAAGACCTTATCTAGTAACTTTATCAATAGATATTTTCCTATTGATTCCTGGTGTCGTCACTGCATCTTGAGTGATCATTTATCAGAGTAGGTTGAAGTCCTTTACAACTTCCAGTTCATTGCCATCCATCTCAAATATTTCCAGGTTATACCTGGCAGTAGTCAATATCTTTGTCTTATTTGTATTGCGTGGGAGTCCCAGGTTCAAGCTCTACATCTTGTCACTTCGTAATAAGTCTTTCACTCCATCTATGCTTGTTGCTATCCATATTGTATCATGTGCATATTTAAGATTGCTGATGATTCGTCAAGCAATTTAGATTCTTCTTTTTTTAGCAAGTCCAGCCTTCCCCAAAATAGCTTCTGTATATAAATTAAAGAGAAATTGTAAGAGGATGCAGCGTTGTCTGACGGCTCGCTTTACTTTGAACCATGCAAAGTTACCAAGTTCCATTCAGATTGTTGCTTGTTGATCGGTGTACAGATTCCCAATGAGGCTGATCAGATGGTTCGGCACACCCATATCTTTTATGATATTCCAAAGGTTCTGGTGATCAACATAGTCGAAGGCTTTGTTGTAGACAATGAAGCAATAATAGATCTCTGTTATATTCTTTGGCCTTTTCCATTATCCATCTAATGTTAAGGCCACGTCTCACTAAGCGACATCGCTAGCAACATCGTTGCTAAGTCACGGTTTTCGTGACGAAAGAGCGATCTTGCTAGCGATGTCGCTGTGTGTGATATCCAGCAACGACCTAGCCCCTGCTGTGAGGTCGCCGGTCGTTGCTGAATGTCCTGGGCCATTTTCTTCAAAGGCAATGTCCTGCTGGGCAGGACGCATCGCTATATTTGACACTGTGTGACAGGGTCCCAATGACAGCAGAGATCGTTATACAGGTCGCTACTGCGACCTCTATCGTTAATGAGTCGTTGGTAAGGTCTGACTGTGTGACATCTCACCAGCGACCTCCCAGCAATCCTTATCAAGTCGCATTGTTTTCGGGATCGCTGGTAAGTCGCTAAATGTGACGGGGGCTTTAGGAATTACATTTCTTGTTCCTCTGCCTTTTCTGAATCCTGTTTGTTCTGCAGTTCTTTGTCAAAGTAAGGTTGTAGCCATCTTTGCAGGATCTTCAGTAGTATTGTGCTGGAGTGAAGTATGAGCACAATAGTCCTATAGTTTCAAGGTCATTATCCTATCACCTCTTCGGAATAGGAATAAACACCAATCTTGTCCAGTCTTTGGGCAATTTATCAGTTGTCCATATCTGTTGACACCGATGTGTGATTACATGAACTGCTGCTTCAGAAAACTTTATTAGCTCTATTGGAATATTGTCACATGCAGGAGCTTTGTTTTATGACAGATGTTTTATCGCAGTAACGACTTTGACCTTCAAGATGTTCAGTTCACTATCATTTCCAGTCTCCTTTTCTTCCCGTATCACTAACTTGTTCTTGTAGAGATGCTCCGTGTACATTTTACATCTTTACTTGATCTGTTCTGGCTCAGTTACCTTGTTTACATTGGCATCTTCCAACATTCCCACTCTTGTTTGAAACTTTTCTCGTATCTCTTTAATCTTTTGGTGTGACTTCATGGTTTTGCCCTTCAGATGTTCGTTTTCTATCTCTGTACATATCTTTTGGTAATAAAGTTCTTTGTCTGCTTGAATGGCTCTGTTTAGTCTTTTACCGATGTTGCCTGCGTCCTGCTTTTTACCTTTTGCTATTGTCATTTGTCTTTCTTTGATGATCTTTAGGGTCTTTTGTTAACCATGGCTGCGGGGTCTCCTCTGCCTCTTGTTTATTGGCTTTCTGGCTTTTTCAGTAATAATAGTCCTTATATGTGTCCATAATTCCTTAGGTTTACTTTCATCCTTGTCCACTGATATAAATCAGTTGTGCAGACCATTCCAAAAAATTTCAAGTATATTGGTCAAATCAAAGTTGGAACTGACCTGTTGTCTAGTCCGTTTGCGCTGCTTAATTCTAATCTTTGCTGTCAAAAGTTCATGATCAGTTCCACAGTTAGCTTCTGGCCTTGTTTTTCCAGTTCTGGTCAACGACCTTTATCTTTAACAAACCCATATGTAGTCAATCTAATTCTTAAAATCTCCATTCTGTGATGTCCATGTGTAGAGTCTCTGTAATTTTAGAAAAAGGTGTTCATGATCGAAAGTTGATTGGTCACACAAATGTCAATGAATCTTCCTCCAGCCTTGTTTCATTCAACAAGTCAGAAGTTTCCAACAACGGTTCAATGTTTGTCATGGCTGACTTTGGCATTCAAGTCTCTCAGAGGAAAAAAGTCACAGTATGCACGTTTTGCTTCCTTCAATTAGATGGCACTCGGCCATTCAAGTCTATGGGTCTGTGAAAACAATAAGACCACACTTGGATGAAATAAGTAGTCACTGACCGACATAACGGAGAAGATGGAGAATTTTTTTTATTATTATTCTCCACATATAAAAAAAAACGAATCACGCTCTGATCTAAGTCTGATGAAACTGTGATCAGAGTCTGTTTAGCATAATCGGACCATTTTTCTCAGATGGAGAAAATACGTTCATGTGACTATAGCCTAAGATTGATGTAAATGCAAAACGTAACAGAATTGTTTGTTTTTTTTACCATGTCACCAGACTTGGATTTTTTTCCCCATTTTCAGTACATGAGATGTTAAAATCAA
Source organism: Anomaloglossus baeobatrachus (assembly GCF_048569485.1). Classification (NCBI taxonomy): domain Eukaryota; kingdom Metazoa; phylum Chordata; class Amphibia; order Anura; family Aromobatidae; genus Anomaloglossus; species Anomaloglossus baeobatrachus. The sequence continues at coordinate 77,109,858 of NC_134361.1, read as the reverse complement.
TAGTGTCATACAAAACAAGAACTCCTCCCACAAAAAAAGAAATCCGTATGTGGCTATTGGCTATGTTGATGAAAAAATACAAAATCATATGACTCTTGGAAGGATGAAAGGAAACAAAATTTGCCCGTGATAGAAAAGGTTGTCACTGTTATCAAAAAATGCTTATGCATTGGACAACAATAAAAACCTTAAAGGGAACTTGTCACCAGATATGGTGACTATAAGCTGCGGTCACCACCACTGGGCTCTTATAAAGAGCATTCTAGCATGCTGTATATAAGAGCCCAGGCCGCTGTGAAGAGCATAACAATGACTTTATAATATTTACCTAAACGGTCGGTGCGATGTAGACTGGTCAAATGAGTGTCTCCGTTCTTCGGTACCGGTGCCTCCTCTTTTGGCCATCTTTGTCCTCCTTCTTCCGAAGCTTGGGTGCATGACGTAGAACGGGTCATGCAAACAGAAAGGCATTGATATCCCGCTCATGCGAACTACAATACTTTGATCTGCCCTGCTCAGGGCAGATCAAAGAGCGCCTGCACAGGACCTCAATGCCTGCCTGTGTGCATGACGTAGGACACGTCATGCACCCAGGTTATAAAAGAAGGACCACAAAGATTGCTGAAAGAGAAGGCGCCACACCTGGAGAACGGAGACACCCATCTGACCCATCTGCACTGCACCGTCTGTTTAGGTGAGTATTATAAAGTGTTTTTTATGTTCTACACAGCGGCCTGTATACAGTATTCTAGAATGCTGTATATAAGAGCCCAGTGGTGGCTGCAGCTTATAGTCATCAAATCTGGTGACAGGTTCCCTTTAATAAACTTTTCACAGTTTCTGACAGGAGTCAGTGAGGATCTTGGCTGCTGCCCTTGTTAGAGCGGAAGTATTACATGGGCCATGACAATGGTTAGTTTTCAGATTTTCCCTCACGTTGTCGACTATATTCTGGCCCTTCATTTCTACAGATAACTTGTGACTGGTCCCCACATGGAGAAAGACTGGGTGAGATCTATGATAATCTGTATTGTGCTTTTTGCACATTGTTTTTTAGAGCACTACACTTTCTATCATGTCTGACGGATTTTAGATTGATATATTAAAGGGAACCTGTCATCGGATGTTCATAATACTTACTTAACAGTCGATGCGGAGCAGACTGGTCGGATGGGTGTCTCCATTCTCCAGGTCCCACACCTCCTCTTTCGGCCATCTTTGTCCTCCTGAAGCTAGTGTGGATGACGCGTTGTACGTCCCCTACACTAGCCGACAGTGAGGTCCTGCGCAGGCGCACTTTGATCTGCCCTGAGCATGACCTCAATTCCTGGCTAGTGTGGATGATGTAGAACGCGTCATCCACACTAGCTTCAGAAGTAGGACAAATATGGCCGAAAGAGGAGGCGCGAAACCCGGAGAACGGAGACGCCCATCCGACCAGACTACTCTGCAACGACCGTTAGGTAAGTATTATGAACATCCGGTGACAGGTTCCCTTTAAAGGCTTGCACTGGGTGTAACAACAGCGTGATCGGATATAGCGTGTATAAAAAAAAAAAAAAATGGAAAAATCCCCACCCGCCCCAGAAGTGTTTATGGCTGGCTGCATGTGAGCGGAGACATGAACTGCCCAATTAGTGACTTCATTGGGTTTCAGGTCAAGTCCTGGTCACAAACTGAACTTAAGTCCGGATGAACTCGCCGAACCAAATAACCACTAGTCAGATCATCTCTATAGGTAATTACTTTGCTTCCCTTGACAACCACTTTAATTGGTTTCCTATGAACTGATCCTAGTTTGTGTAGGCAAGATAGAAAATTTAGACTGAGTCCTATTACTGACAAGAAAGTGATGAAAGTCCCTGTGCAGCACTCTGAAATATCTTGATGCAACATTTGCAACTGGAAATTAATAAACTAGGATGGATAAAGGAGAATTTATTACAGAGAAGCAGTGGGAAAGATCTCAGATTATATAGTGTAAATGTCTCCTACATTGTGTATTCAGACTGAAAACTATCAGCGTATCATAAGTTCAGGGCATTGATTTAAAGTTAAAAGCCAAATTAAGCTGGATTCACGCACAGCGCATTACATCATGTTTAGTGTTTTTGTTGGCATTTAGAACAGCATTTTGCTTCCTAAAGGGAATTATAAAATGCACTAAATACAAATACAAAGCATTTTGATGTCAGTGGTCAGTGGTATTATTTTTAGAAAAAATGAGGCATACTCTAAGTAAGGGTTTTTTTTTTCCTAATTAAAATACACCAAAAAAACCTCAAAAACTCTCAAACAGCATGTTAAAACAAAATCCATCATTAAAAATAGGTATAAAAAACACACTAAAACATTTTTTTTTCCAACCGTAAAAATCTAATGTAGTAACTGTCTACTATTGTCAGATGACATAAAATGTAAAGTTCAAAGTTCTTGACACGGAGCAATAAAATGGTACTATGAAGCTTAGGGGTTCCTAACTTGGAGCTCTCAGGAGCCACATGTGGCTCGTGGACCAAAGATGTGTGGCTCGCAGGCGTCGTCCATCATGGCGCATTAGCACGAAGTCTCACAAATAGCTATGAAGAGCAGGTCTCCAGATGGTGATATTTGTGAGTAGCCCCACACTGAAGAGCAGAATGGGGGAAAAAGGTAGGTATCCCTGGTTCTTGGTATATTGCCTCAATGGGATTTCTGCTGAAAAGGTGTGGCTGTCATTATATTACTGGTAGTAAAGAGGGCTCTGGGTGTCTCTACTGTGAGGGGTGAAGGGAGCTGCGTGTGGCTCGCGACCCTTTGTCAGAAGTGAATGTGGCTCAAAGGGTTCAATAGGTTGGGGATCACTGGACTAAAAGATGCATGGCTACATGACACATGACACCTATTGTTTAAGATGTCTTGTCTTGATGACCCAAATACTCCCTAATGTGAATTGCAGACACCTAAGCTAAAAGGGTTAGCTAAACAGTAATTAAAATTAAAAAAAGCTCAGAATCGTTCAATAAAATAAGTCATACTCAGCTGACTAATTATCATCACCCACTGCTTTCATTATGATGCTTCCCAACACCCCAGACGGTCTATATATTTCTACTTGAAGGTATATTGTCCCGATACAGATGAGTGACCACTGCAGCTAAACACTGTTGTTAGTGGTTTACCTCTCTGTCTAGTGATTGGCTGTAATGATCACAATGGAGTATGAAGTACAGACACTGGCAGGAAAGCGCTGAAGCAAGAATAGCAGTAAGGTGTCTGTCACATGGCGTTCAGCTCTAAAGTCACCAGGTGTCATAGCGCCTTCTGACCCTGTTCACACTGCACAGACTGACACACCACCTGGTGCATTTGAGTTGCTCACTTAGAGAGCCGAGCGTCAACCAAATGTATGCTTACTAGTGATCAGTCTAGCAGGAGTTAATTTCTGCTGGCCTGTGAATTGCTGCTAGAGTCATGGGTTTCTGGAGACCTACCACAGCTGCCTCTGTCCTTTAAAAGATGGTGGAATCTGTTACTAAATACCGATAATAGCTTTTGCGATTCCGGTCCATGTGCATGGTTATCCAGCATCTGGTGTACTGTCGTCTGGTGTGTTGTAGAAATACTCTTGTCACTTGATTATTTACTTCCTTTTCTTTATTTTCTCCTGATCACATTTTGTCTATACCTCTGTGAGTGATTGCCGGGAGCTTGAGTTTTGTTTCTGCCAGTCTGTTTTTCTGTGTGGAATTTACCAATCCAGTCCCAGTCCTCTCCTGGTTTGGGGGTATTAGACCTAGGGCTGATCAGGAGTCAAGGCTATGCTGGAGGTCCAGACCTCTTCACCTTCAGAAGTACCTCTTTGATAATGGACAGTTAAGGCTCCCTAGCCTGAGGGCCAGTTTAGGAGCCCCTGTTCCAAATTATTACGTTACCATTGTGACAGTGACTATTACTTTTTATTCATTTATTCCTTCTTTTTATAAAACTATTTTGACTTTTTTCTACATTTTTTGCCTGATTGGCCCAATATAAGCCGACCAAAAAGTTCACATAACAGTATTCTTAGAGATATGATGGTATCAGGATCCTTTACATAGAAAAGATGAATTTAATCAAAGTTATATAAAATGAGTCTTATGACTTTTATTTTTCTCCTCATATTATTGCATGTGCATCATATCTGGCAGATTTCTGTCATCATTTAATAGGGTATAAATCTTACATATTTTATCACGCTCCGTTGCCAGGTTCTCTTACTCATATGAATACCCTAGTAAAACCGTGACTTTCATATGATATATAACACCATAATAGTCCATACAAGCCCTTATTCTAGATAAGGTGCCAAAATGCAATTACACAATAAAATCAAATTGTACCATTCTTACAAAATTCTCCCAGGCCATTAATGAGACCATAGCAAAATAAAAACATTGCAGGAATATAGAAAAATGTGCTAATTCTCAATTAAAGCGGGCTTTACACGCTGCAACATCGCTAGGCAATGTTAGCGATGTCGAGCGTGATAGCCCCCGCCCCCATCGTACGGCCGATATGTGGTGATCGCTGCCGTAGCGAACATTATCGCTATGGCAGCGTCACACGCACATACCTGCCTAGCGACGTCGCTGTGACCAGCGAACCGCCTCCTTTCTAAGGGGGCGGTTCGTGCGGCGTCACAGCAACGTCACTAAGCGGCCGCCCAATAGAAGCGGAGGGGCGGAGATGAGCGGGATGAACATTCCACCCACTTCCTTCCTTCATCATTGCTGGCGGGACGCAGGTAAGGAGAGGTTCCTCGTTCCTGCAATGTCACACGTAGCAATGTGTGCTGCCGCAGGAACGACTAACAATATCATTTCTGCAGCTGCAACGATAATTGGGAATGGGGGGCATGTCACCGACGAGCGATTTTGAACATTTTTGTGACAATTCAAAATCGCTCATAGGTGTCACACACAACGACATCGCTAAAGCGGCCGGATGTGCGTCACAAATTCTGTGACCCCCAACGACATCGCTTTAGCTATATCGTAGCGTGTAAAGCCACCCTAACTCTGCCACATTCATTATCAGTGATCAGGGAATAATTGCAGGTCAATCAAGTTCTGGAATATGCACATTCAAGCAGACATACGGTATACACTAACATTAATCTTTAGTGAAAAGTGCCATGGAGAATGTATGCTCTGGTAGGTGCATGTATGTATAATCCTATATAATTAATATCCACATTGATTTACAGACCAACAGTTTATGCACCTTAACTCATTTATGCATGAGAGATAAGCACAATGCTGAGTATGAATAGTAAGACATCATAATGGCAAAAACATGGCCTTAAACAGTTTCTAGAATTCAGGTAACTTTGAGTATAAGCTGTGCATATGTCTTTATGAGGAATAACACTATGTGCCATTACACAACATGTATCCTCAATTTTTAACAATTTTCCGCTCTGCAAGCTCTATGTCTAATTTTAAAGTCTCTTTGACCTAGTGGGAGGGAGACAAAATGTGCCATAATGTTACATACGCAAAATACAGAAATTGACAGATTTCTGCTTCTTTCTCTGTTTGGCACATGTTTATGAGCAGCAGCAGCATGCAGGACATTTTACAGTACCGTGTTTCTTCAAAAATAAGATGGTGTATTATGTTCCTTTTGTTTCCAAAAAAAGGCTAGGTCTTATTTTTGGGGGAGGGCTTATTTGTTTCCATGAACAACAATCATACATTTATGTTTCAGTTTACCTTGAAGGTGTTTGACCAGCTTTAGCTTGAAGGTGTATGGCCAACTTTAGCTTGAATGAAGGTGTATGGCCAGCTTGAGCTTGAAGGTGTATGGCCAGCTTTAGCTTGAAGGTGTATGGCCAGCTTTAGCTTGAAGGTGTATGGCCAGCTTGAGCTTGAAAGTATATGGCCAGCTTCAGCTTGAAGGTGTTTGGCCAGCTTCAGCTTGAAGGTATATGGCCAGCTTCAGCTTTAAGGTATATGGCCAGCTTCAGCTTGAAGGTATATGGCCAGTTTTAGCTTGAAAGTGTATGGCCAGCTTCAGCTTGAAGGTGTTTGGCCAGCTTCAGCTTGAAGGTGTTTGGACAGCTTCAGCTTGAAGGTATATGGCCAGCTTCAGCTTGAAGATATATGGCCAGCTTCAGCTTGAAGGTATATGGCCAGCTTCAGCTTGAAGGAATATGGCCAGCCTCAGCTTAGCTTAAAGGTGTATGGCCAGCTTCAGCTTGAAGGTGTATGGCCAGCTTCAGCTTGAAGGTGTATGGCCAGCTTCAGCTTTAAGGTGTATGGACAGCTTCAACTTGAAGATATATGGCCAGCTTCAGCTTGAAGGTGTATGGCAAGTTTCAGCTTGAAGGTGCATGGCCAGCTTTAGGGTTAGTAACCTTAACCCTAACTTACATTGACAATTACTGGTGCAGTGTCAGTGTGTCTTATGGTAACACTTACTGGCACTCTCAAAACACTTTGTGTGGCAGTGGCACTTTTTTTATGTGGCTGGGAGGGGGCAGAAGGCAGGAGTCTGGAGTGGGACTATGACGTCACATGTGTCTGCTTCTGCAGGAGCGAGCGGGGCCGGACTGGAGGTGGGAAGCAGCAGGATGACTTGGGAGCTACATTATGCCTAATGCAGTGCTTCCAGTGTTAGGTTCTGTCTCCATGATGTTATTGACATAACCTAACGTCACTAGCGCTACAGGCGCTGAATACCTAGGGCTTATTTTTGGAGTAGGGCTTATATTTAAAGCCTACTTCAAAAATCCCTAAAAATCAAGGTAGGGCTTATTTTTGTGGGAGGGCTTATTTTTTGATAAACAGGGTAGTACTGAGCTGTGTGGCTGTGAATCCTGCTTTGTGATATGCTAAGTCACTAACTAAGATCAGCACGAACTGCCTCTACTTGTTTATCACATTGCTCCTCACTCCTAATACCCTCTTCCCCCTTCAAATATAATATAATAACAGATGTAACCTGACCCTTCACTGTGCTGACAGTAAATTTTATTTTGACCAAGACTAATTTGAACTTTTTTTTCCAGAGATTATGGCAGGGAGTGGAGAGGAGAAGTGTCTCATAAATGGAGAAAGTAGCAAATTATCTGTTAAGTCATACACTATTAAAATTTCCTTTTATTTGCCTTTACTATTGATTCATGCAAAGTCTGTAGTGATCATTTAAATCTTAACCACCAGCAAACAGCCTATGGCAATCTTTGATCTTGAAAAACCCTGTGAGGATCAATGATTTCTAAATCCATACCCTAAATATGAAGGAATGCTTACGTGCAATGATTGGAAGCACACAAAACCTTTCTGTTAAACCAACTAGCAAGGAGTAGGAAATAATATACTACGAAAGCGCTAATATGTATAATTATATTCCAGACCCCGCGCTACTTTTTTTATTTTTAGCTGTGCTTGTGTTTATCTTACAAACATAACATTCTAAAATTTTTGGCTGTTCACTGCAGCATAGGTTAGGCTGGTCTCCTCTGATATTTTCATGTTAGCAAAGGCATTGACTGATCTACTGGGAGAATACATCGAGAGAGAATAACAAACATTTGGACACATAATGAGGACTTGTCACCAAGTCAAAGTGGCCAATTTTGTTTTATTTTTTTATTTTATTCTTGCTGTTTCCCTAAATATTCTGTTTTTTGTCTTTTTTTGTTTGTTTTTTGTTGACTTTTGCTGATATTATTTTATAACTCCCATATGATTCCAAAGATCCAAGCCTTTTTAATTTAGTGCCTTTTTATTTACTTCTTGTCTAATATGCAAATTTTAATGGTATTTAGGAGTCATTGCTCATAGGAAGAAATTAGGGAAAAACATCCACTGTGCAGCATGTCACAGATGAAAACTATATGGACAAAAGTACAAAAGATATACAGACAAGGGCCAGCACTCCTACAATATTAATGTGTATGTGCATGTATGCTGTGGGCCAATATACAGACAAATATGCACAAAATATGCAACAGTATCCTGAAATGAATGAATACAAGAATTCCACTATTGCCAATTGAGTAAAAAGTTTCTGTCATGATTCCTCCGTGCAGAGCATCTTGCACACAGGTGCTCTGCTGCCCCATCCTGAATTACGAAGCCGGCAGTAACATTATTCTTTTGTGCAGAGCATCTTGCATTTGGAGATGCTCTGCTGTGTTTCTTTGAGCACTAGCTGGCAGGTTGTTTGACAGCACAAGAATCCATGCAGGTTCTGGGAGGTGGTTTTACTCATGTATTCTACCTTCCTGGTAATTGCACTGTTTCTATACTCAGCATGCTCTCCCAGAACCTCGCCAGTCGTACTCTCTGGTTCTGCAGTTGTGTTCTTGGCTTGTGTTAGTTCTTGTGTTCTGATCTAAGCTTCTTGACACCGGACTGTTGTTTGACTCCTCTCTGTTTGCTGCGTATTCTTGTCATTTTCTCCTGGCTTCTGACCTCGGACTGTTACCTGACCACGTCTCTATTTTCTCCCTGAATTTAATATGTACTCTCCTAAAATTCTGACCCTCAGCCTGTGACTTGACTGCATTTCTGCTTACTCCCTGTGTCCTGACATGTCCTCCTGTTACCGGACCCCAGATTGCCTGACTACGCTTCCCTCTATACTATCCGTAAGTTGAGACTAGCATCACAGGTTCTTTGATCAGACAATATATAAAAACATTCATAAGCGACAAGGTGTCCTCATTGGATGGACCCTAACTGCACTGATTTACCTGTTTATGTGGCTAACCAGGCCTTACATAAGCTAGAAGAGAGGCAAAATCCAGCTTAGTTATAATTAAAAAGTAAAAAAACACTATTGGGACACCTGCACATTATATATATATATAGGATTTTTTCTGACAAACCCATGCTAAATTCATAGGCATTATTGTGAACTTAGTAATGGCCACATCTTTGCAGTTTTCTGTGATGGCTTTTTGTAAAATTTTGGAGATGTCTGCTAAAATTTTTAACCATTGATCCAAAAGTGCATTTGTGAGGTCAGACGTCAATATTGGACGAGAGGTCTGGGCTTGCAATCTCCATTCTCGTTCAACCCAAGGTGTTTGATAAGGTTTGTACAGCCGGTCAAGTTCTTCCACACCAAAGTCACCTAACCATGCCCTTATTGACCTTGATTTGTGCACAGGTCACAATCATGCTGAAACATAAAAGAACCTCCCTAATATGTTCCCACAAATGGGAAGTTATTCTTGTCCAAAATGTCATAGTATTAAAATCTTTAAGGTCTCACTTCACTGGAACAATGGGGCCTAGCCCAACCCCTGAAGAACAACCTGATAGAATTACTCCTCCTCCTCCTCAAACTTTACAGATGGCACAATGCAGTCACACAAGTAACGTTCTCCTGGCATTTTCCAAACCCAAAGTCATCCATTAGACACCAGATAGAGCAGTATGATCCATCACTTCACAAAACATGTTTCTGCTGTTCCTGAGGCAGTGTGCTTTACACCATTATATCCGACACTTGATACTTGGTGATATAAGGCTTGCATGCAACTTCACGTCTATGGCTCTTGGTGCGCATACAGTTTTAGAGCTAATGATGAGGCAGGGGAGGTTTGGACTCTGCAGTTATGGAGTCAGCAGAACATTGATAATTATGTTCTGCTGACTTCATAACTGTAGAGTCCATCAACGTTAGCACTAAAATTAATTTTTATGCACTGTGTGCATCAGTATTTGGTGATCCTGCTATGTGTTCTTATGTGGTCTCCACTTTGTTTCTGGGCTGATGCAGTTCCTAAACTTTTCCACTTTTCAATAATTTCAGTTACAGTTGATTTTGAAATATTAGCAAGAAATAAAATTCACAAACTGATGGTTGCAACGGTGGAATCCTATAACTGGAATTCAGTGGGATCATAAGAACGGCGCATTAGTTCACAAATATTTATAAATGCAGACTACACCTGTGGCAATGGGACTGAATGAAAAACCTGAATCCAAAGATTTAGAAGTGTGTACTAATGCATTTCTTCATCTAATATATTACTCCATGACACTTTCTTCTCACACTAACAAAGATGAAAACTTGAAAGCAAGCAGTCAAAAAAATTATTCCATTCTACAGCGCTGTGCAAAAGTTTTTGGCAGGTGTGGAAAATATGCTGAACACTAAGAATACTTTCAAAAATAGAAATGCTAATACTTCATTTGTATTAATTAACAAAATGCAAAGTGAATATACAAAAGAGAAATCCAAATCATTTTTGTAACCTCCTTTACTTCAAAATAGCAGCTATACTCATATACTGTTTGGAGAATCTGGTTATAAGTGTTCTTCATAGAATAATTCAGTAATCCATTTGACATGAAAACAAGGCTAAAAAATCAAAATGTGAAATATTTGGCTGTAACTGAAATCAGTTTGTTCACTGAAGGGCTGGAGAGCAGTATAATAAAGAGTGTCTACAGGCAGCAGTGAAGAATGGTGGAGGTTCCTTCCAAGTTTGGGGCTATATTTCAGCAAAAAAAAAAAATAGGAATTTAGGCAGGATTAATGGTGTCCTGAGTGACCAGAAATACAGGCAAAAACTCATCCAACTTGCAATACAATCAGGGAGGCATCTGATTAGCTCCATGTCTATTCTGAAGCTGCACAATGACCCCAAAAATGCATCCAATGTCAATAACCCTTTCGCGATATTTGACATAAGCTTATGTGATGGTCAGGAAGAGGTCCTGGCAAAATTACATAAATAACTTATAGCCGCAATTCGGCTGTCACAGCCAGGGATGGTGCCCACAGAAACCCTAACTGTTTAACCCTCCAAATGCCGTAATCGCACTATTTAGGGTCTGGGAGAGTGAGTGCACTCCCTCTCCCACCTGATTGGGACCCATGACCTCATCACAAGGGCCTGACCATTACCATGGCAACCCAAGGTCATGACGACGTCTGGATCAGCCAGCTATGGCAAGCCTGTTAGACCATGCCAGGAGCATGGTCTAAGAGGCTTCTATCAGGGCAGGTATTATGTATGCTGTTGCATTGCAATACATTATACAAGCGATCAGGCTAATATAAGTCCCATATAGGGAAAAAGTTAAGAAGAGGGGAAAAAATGTTAAAAAAATCAGAAAATAAAAAACTAATAAATAATAAAAATATTATACCAATAAAGGTGTCTATCAATGTAAATACAAAAATAAATAAAAAAAAAGTACACATCACCGCATCCATAACCAGATCTATAAAACTGTCATACTTGTTAACAACTTCAATGAACACGGTAAAAAAAAAAAAATACAAAAGCTATGTGTTTTCATCATACAGTAAACTAAAATGTGGGGAAAAAAGACTATCAAAATCTGATATGTCAATAAAAAAGGTATCAGTAAAAAAGCTGTCTGAACGGTGTTAAAATCAAACAAACCTGAATTGATGTTTCTCCTTCATTCTGTATTGTAAAAATTGTAATAGAAAGCGAATAAAAAATATGTTGTGGTCCAAAATGATACCAATAAAAACATCAACTCATCCCGCAAAAAATAAGTCCTCACATGACTTTATCAGCAGAAAAATAAAAAACTATAGGCTTCAAAATTCAGTGATCCAAACAACCTATATTTTGTAAAAAAAAAAAAAAAAGTGTTTTTAGTGTGATAGTAGCTAAACCTAAAAAAAATATATAGCCCTGGTATCGCTGTAATCATACTGAGCTGAAGAATAAAACTGCTTAACAATTTACACCACAAGGTCAGCAGCATAAAAAATAAATTAATAAAGCCAATTCTTCAAATTCAATGCTCACTAATCACTACTCTATCTTAGGCCCCCTTCACACGTCCGTGAAAAACACGCACGTGTGTTACGGGCCGTTTTTCGGGTCCGTGTCCCGTTTTTGTGTCCGTTTTTATGGTCCGTGTGGCACCTGTGTGAATTGCGTATGCTAGCCGTGTTTGTGTGCAGAACGTCCGTGTGTGCGTGTGGAATTAACGTGTATGTGTACGTGTAATGTCCGTGTGTAATGTCCGTGTGTGTGATGCACAATGTCGTTTATAAATGTCGGCTGACAGCAGACAGAGTTGCGCGATGAGAATGAACTCGGGTGAACTTCACCCGACTTCATCCTCATACCGCGGCTCTGTCTGTGTCGAGTACTGATTAGCGGTCACCTGTGAAGGATTCACCGGTGACCGCTAATCCCCCGATTGACTGAAGTGTCCCCCCCTCTCTCATACTCACCGATCCCCGATCACCGGTGCTGCACGGCATTCACACGGCTGCGGCGGCTTTTACTATTTTGAAAAAGCCGGCCGCTCATTAAACAATCTCGTATTCCCTGCTTTCCCCGCCCACCGGCGCCTATGATTGGTTACAGTGAGACACGCCCCCACGCTGAGTGACAGGTGTCACACTGCACCCAATCACAGCAGCCGGTGGGCGTGTCTATACTGTGCAGTAAAATAAATAAATAAATAATTAAAAAAAAACGGCGTGCGGTTCCCCCCAATTTTAATGCCAGCCAGATAAAACCATACGGCTGAAGGCTGGTATTCTCAGGATGGGGAGCTCCACGTTATGGGGAGCCCCCCACCCTAACAATATCAGTCAGCAGCCGCCCAGAATTGCCGCATACATTATATGCGACAGTTCTGGGGCTGTACCCGGCTCTTCCCGATTTGCCCTGGTGCCGTTGGCAAATCGGGGTAATAAGGAGTTATTGGCAGCCCATAGCTGCCAATAAGTCCTAGATTAATCATGTCAGGCGTCTATGAGACACCTTCCATGATTAATCTGTAAGTTACAGTAAAAAAACACACACACCCGAAAAAATCCTTTATTTGAAATAAAAAACACACACAAATTCCCTCATTACCAATTTATTAACCCCGACAAACCCTCCATGTCCGGCGTACTCCACGGACCTCCAGCGTCGCGTCCAGCTCTGCTGCATGGAGGTGACAGGAGCAGCAGAAGACACCGCCGCTCCGGTCACCTCCACACAGCAAATGAGGTGAGTAGCGCGATCAGCTGCTGTCAGTCAGGTAACTCGCGGCCACCGCTGGATCCAGCGCTGGCCGCGGGTAAACTCAGTGACAGCAGCTGATCGCGCTACTCACCTCATTTGCTGTGTGGAGGTGACCGGAGCGGCGGTGTCTTCTGCTGCTCCTGTCACCTCCATGCAGCAGAGCTGGACGCGACGCTGGAGGTCCGTGGAGTACGCCGGACATGGAGGGTTTGTCGGGGTTAATAAATTGGTAATGAGGGAATTTGTGTGTGTTTTTTATTTCAAATAAAGGATTTTTTCGGGTGTGTGTGTTTTTTTACTGTAACTTACAGATTAATCATGGAAGGTGTCTCATAGACGCCTGACATGATTAATCTAGGACTTATTGGCAGCTATGGGCTGCCAATAACTCCTTATTACCCCGATTTGCCAACGGCACCAGGGCAAATCGGGAAGAGCCGGGTACAGCCCCAGAACTGTCGCATATAATGTATGCGGCAATTCTGGGCGGCTGCTGACTGATATTGTTAGGGTGGGGGGCTCCCCATAACGTGGAGCTCCCCATCCTGAGAATACCAGCCTTCAGCCGTATGGCTTTATCTGGCTGGCATTAAAATTGGGGGGAACCGCACGCCGTTTTTTTTTAATTATTTATTTATTTATTTTACTGCACAGTATAGACACGCCCACCGGCTGCTGTGATTGGGTGCAGTGTGACACCTGTCACTCAGCGTGGGGGCGTGTCTCACTGTAACCAATCATAGGCGCCGGTGGGCGGGGAAAGCAGGGAATACGAGATTGTTTAATGGGCGGCCGGCTTTTTCAAAATAGTAAAAGCCGCCGCAGCAGTGTGAATGCCGTGCAGCGCTGCGCCGGAGATCGGGGAACGGTAAGTATGAGAGAGGGGGGGAAACTGACCGACAGACTGTGAGAGAGGGACAGACAGACAGAGAGACCGACAGAGAGACAGAGAGACTGACCGACGGACTCAGGGAGATTGACCGACATACACAGAAATAGAAAGAATAGCCGACAACACTAGAAATAAAAACACCAAACGGACACGGACTATAGGTATATGCATACGTGTTTACTAACGTGTGTGCACATACCCATAGACTTTCATTGTGTCCACGTGTGCGTGCTCCGTGCAGATAACGGACATGCATCCGTGCCAAACGCAAACACATACGGATCACGGACACGCACACACGGACATAATGAAATAACGGACGTGTGACCACAATCATAGATTAACATTGGTGCACGTTTGGCCGTGTCTCCGGTATATACGGAAACGGACCAAACACGCACGTGTATCACGGACGTGTGAAGGGGGCCATACAGGTACTGCTGTGGGCCAAAACATTAGTTTTCCACTACATATGGGTATCCCTGTACTCAGGGGCAATTATACAAATAATTGTATGGTCCATTTTCTTAATAACTCAACAAATTTGCGGTTAAAGCAACATTTTTGAGGTAAAAAAATATTTTCTCATTTTCACAGCTCAAAGTTATAAAATTGTATGAAGCACCTGTGGGTTCAAGGTGCTCTCCAAACATCTAGATAAATTCCTTGAGGGGTATAGTTTCCAAAATGAGGTGATTTGTGAGGGGTTTCCACTGTTTAGGTACATTAGGGCTCTACAATGGTGACATGGCGTCTGCCATCTATTCAAGCTGAAATGGTGCTCCAAAATTCAAATATTGCTCCTTCCCTTCCCTTTTCCACCACATATGTGATATTAAGCCCGCTTTACACGCTACAATATATCTTACGATGTGTCGGCGGGGTCACGTTGTAAGTGACGCACATCCAACATCGTAAGGTACATTGTAGTGAGTGACAGGTATGTGCGATTGCGATTGAACGTTAAAACGTTCATCGCATACACGTCGTTGAATCCTGACGAATTGCACGTCGGGTTGTTCAATGTTCCCGAGGCAGCACACATCGCAGTGTGTGACACCCCGGGAACATTGACCAGATCTTACCTGCCTCCCTCCAGCCGGCAATGTGGAAGGAAAGAGGTGGGCAGGATGTTTACGTCCCGCTCATCTCCGCCCCTCCGCTTCTATTGGCCGGCTGCCGCGTGACGTCGATGTGACGCCGAACGTCTCTCCCACTCCAGGAAGTGGACGTTCTCCGCCAACATCGAGGTCGTATGGACGGGTAAATATGTGTGACGGGGGTTAATCGTTTGTGCGGCACGTTCAACAAATTGAACGTGCCACACATACGATGGGGGCGTTGCAAATAGCATATGATATCGTATACGAAATTGCAACGTGTAAAGCAGGCTTTAGAGTCCTCAGGAGAAATTGCACAACAAATTGTACAGTGCATTTTATCCTGTTACCCTTGTAAAAATGAAAAATTTGGGCCTAAAGCAATATTCTTGTGGGGAAAAAGTAAAATTCATTTTTTTCTTTCTACGTTGCTTTAGGTCCTTTGAAGCTTAAGGTTAATAAACTTCTTGGTGTGGTTTGAGAACTTTGAGGGGTGCAGTTTTTAGACTGGTGTTACTTTTGGATATTTTCTGTCACACAGGACCCTGAAAGTCACTTCAAATGTGATGTAGTCCTTAAAAAAATTGGTTTTGTAAATTTTGTTGAAAAAATGAGAAATTGCTGATAAACTTTTAACCCTTCTAACTTTTTAACAAAAAGAAAGTATTGAATATTATGCTGATGTAGAGTAGACATGTGGAAAATGTTATTACTTTTTGTGGCTTAACTCTCTGGTTTAACGGCATAAAAATTCAAAGTTTGAAAATATTCACATTTTGTATCAATTTTTTTTATTCTCATAAATAAATGATATCAACTAAAATTGACCACTAATATGAAGTGCAACACAAAAACTCTCAGAATCACTGCGAAATATTGAAGTGTTCCAGAGTTATTACCATATAAAGTGACACTGATCAGAATTGTAAGATATGGCCATGTCATGAATATGAAAACAGGTTCCGGGGTGAAGGGGTTAAGAACTGTCTTCAGCATAAAGAAGAACAAGAAGTCCTGGAAGTGATGGTATGGTCCACACAGAGACTGGATCTCAATATCATCAAGTCTGTCTGGATTTAGGGGTACTTTGCACGCTGCGACATCGCTAGCATCGGCTAGCGATGCCGAGCACGATAGTACCCGCCCCCGTCGCACATGCGATATCTTGTGATAGCTGCCGTAGCGAACATTATCGCTACGGCAGCTTCACACGCACTTACCTGCCCTGCGACGTCGCCCTGGCCGGCGACCCGCCTCCTTCCTAAGGGGGGCGGGTCGTGCTGTGTCACAGCAACGTCACACGGCAGGCGGCCAATAGAAGCGGAGGGGCGGAGATGAGCGGGACGTAAACATCCCGCCCACCTCCTTCCTTCCGCATAGCCGGTGGAGGCAGGTAAGGAGATATTCCTCGCTCCAGTGGCTTCATACACAGCGATGTTTGCTGCCGCAGGAACGAGGAACAACATCGTATCTCCTATTGGTGCGACATTATGAAAATGACCGACGCTACACAGATCACCGATCTTCAACGCTTTTGCGATCGTTTATCGGCGCATCTAGGCTTTACACATTGCGACGTCGTTACCGGCACCGGATGTGCGTCACTTTCGATTTGACCCTGACGATATCTCAGTAGCGATGTCGCAACGTGCAAAGTACCCCTTAGGTGAAGAGACAGAAGGATTTGCCCAATTCTACATCCACTAAAGATCTTGTTAGTTAACTCTCCAAGATGTTTCAACCAATCTCCCTGCAGAATTCCTTTAGAACCTGCGTATTAGTGGACCTAGAGAAGAACTGTTTTTTATGCTATTTTGAATGCAAAGGTTGTTCCCACAAAAAAATTGATTTGATTATGTTTATTCACTTAGCATTTTGGTAATTTTAAAAAATACACTTTAAACACTTCTATTTTTGAAAGCTTTCTTACTTGCCAGCATTTTCTCCATCACCTGCCTAACACATTTACAGAGTAATGTGTGTTTGATTGGCTTCAAACAGCATAAGAGCAAAACATGGAGGATTTATGATTAGCACTAGAGATGAGTGGACTCTTGGACATTCGAATTGGCGGGTTCAGCCAGACTTTAGATAAAGTTCGGTTTGGGATCCAGACTTGATCTGAACCCCAATGGAAGTCACTAATTGGGCAGTTCGGTTCTCCATCCACATGCAGCCAGCCATAAACAGATCACAGAAGCTGTTTTCCATATTTTGTATTGGGTGCACACTACATTCGATCACGCTGTTTTTACTCCCAGTCCAAGCCAATGAAACACTACAAGCAGCTCCCACTGGGCCGAGCACCAAGCTTACCTGAACACAGTGATGCTCGCATGAGTGATTTGCCAACGTAAAGCACTCAAACTCTGTTTTTTTGTAAAGTCAGTGTTTGGTTTGAACACCAAACCTATTTCTAATGAGCACACATCAAAGTGTTTACCAGAACTCTTGTCCACTTAGGTGACACTTTTTGGATTTTGTGCAGAATTGGAGTTTTATCCAAACTGTACATTTATTGTTCTGTCTGTAGAAAAGTTCAAGATGCGTCAATTTTGCTAAATATTGCACCTCTTAAAATAATTGACATATTTCCCTCACAACATCAATTTCAGATTGGCATGTAAAACCATTAGTCTTAATTTGTCATCTGTCTTTTCCTTGTAAATGTAAAAGCTTAATAAACCATTATCAAAATATTATTTAAGGGTAGTTATTGACTTTTGGATTGTATTATTTTTCATTATTAAAAATTTATAATTTTCATATATTTTATAGTGTCTTTGTAATAGTACAGTATGGAAACCTCCAGACATGTTGTTCACGTCATTGCTCTAGACCAGACTTGTTGGAGACGGAGTCCTTACAAAAAATGTTGTCTCAGTGTTGGATGTATAGAATTAAAGGATTTGTAATCTATGCAAATAAAATACACAGCTTTTGTGCAGATTTCAAATATGTATTTCATCCTTCTTTATCATATGAAACCTAATTATTTATCACAGGTTTCTAGCATTTCGTATTCAATACAGGTGTGTTTATCAGCTACCGGTCCTGAATAAGGCATGGGTGCTCAGATGCCTTATGGAAATTTGCTGAGAAATACTCTTTGATTAATGCAGACTCAACACTTCACTGAGTGCCGTCTATATGTATGAAAGGGATATTTTATCCACAAATACATATCTGCAAAAATAAATACCGGTACAAATATTACACTGTGGAGCGCTTTTCCAGTGTATAACTCCTGGATGGTCATTTTCATCCTCATAAAATGGGAAACTAAAAAAAATATATTTTTATGGTCGCAGTAGTATTCCGACACATAAATATCTCAGATATTATGGCGTCAAAGGCTAAAACCTAAAGTTATACAAAAACTGTAAAAAGCCCCTTCCACCACCCATATGCAATTGATAACACTGGTGCCTTCTCATGTGTCAGATGAACTTTTGGTTTCCATCAGGCTCCAAGGACTGCGTGTGGTTGCCTCTTCTAGACCCCCTGCAGCTAGTGATTTACTAATATGGCAGATTACACAATTTTGGAAAATATCTCCAATAGACTTTTTAACATCCTTGCACTGTGTTTAACGTGAACACCTGTCAGGTGCAATATGCACCCAGGACCACGAGCAGTTCTGGGTGCATATTGCTATTCCCTGCCTAATTGTTCCAGCATCTAGTAGCATACATAAAGAGATCTATAGAAATAGTATTTCTAAAGATCTTTTATAACATGCTAACGAGGCCAGGGACTAGTTGCAAGGGTGTTAGTTCCCTTAGCTAGTTGGCCCCCTTAGCATGTAAGCATGCAGCTGTGGGCGTGCTAACATGCTAATTGATGCACAGTGTCAGAGGCATGGTCGCTCTTACCTCTGCTGCCACCGCTGGTTTTCAGCTTTTTGCACATGATTAGAAGTCCAGGACTTCCAGTCATGTGTACTATGAAGCTGGGTGTACACGTTCCGGCTTCAAACTTTTGTATTGCGCATGACCGGAAGTCCAGGGACGTTTTGATCATGCGCATTGAGCTGAACACCAGCGATGGTGGTAGAGGAGAGAGCGACCATGACTCTTACCTGCTCACTCATTGGTATGTTAGCACGCCCACAGGGGTGTGTTTATTTGCTAAGGGGGCCGACTAGCCAAGGGAAATAATGCCCTTGCGACTAGTCACTGGCCTCATTAGCATATTATTAAAGATCTTTACAAATACTTTTTTTAAAGATCTCTTTAGCTATGCTACTAGACACAGGGACAGATAGGCAGGGATTAGCAATATGTACCCAGAACTGCTCATGGTTTTGGGGGAATATTGCACCTGACAGGTTCACTTTAAAGGGAACCTGTCGCAAGATTTGGCAACTATAAGCTGTGGTCACCACCAGTGGGCACTTATATACAGCATTCTAACATGCTGTATATAAGAGCTTAGGTTGCTGTGTAGAACGTAAAAATCACTTTATAATACTCACCTAAACGGGTGGTGCAGTGCAGACTGGTCGAATGGGTGTCTCCCTTCTCTGGTACCGGCGCCTTCTGAAGCCTGGGTGCATGACGCGTCCTACGTCATCCACACAGGCCAACACTGGGGTCCGCAGTGCCCTGACCAGAACAGATCAAAGTATTGTAGCGCTCCTGCGCAAAACCTCAATGCCGGCCTGTGTGCATGATGTAGGACCTGGAGAATGGAGACACCCATCCTATCAGTCTGCACCGCACCGCCCGTTTAGGTATTATAAAGTGATTTTTATGTTCTACACAGTGGCCTGGGCTCTTATATACAGTATGCTAGAATGCTGTACAGTCATGGCCAAAAGTTTTGAGAATGCTACAAATATTAATTTTTACAAAGTCTACTGCTTAAGTTTTTCTAATGGCAATTTGCATATACTCCAGAATGTCATAAAGAGTGATCAGCTTAACAGTAATTACTTGCAAAGTCAATATTGGCTAAGAAAATGAACTTTAACCCCCAAAACACATTTCAACATCATTGCATTCCTGCCTTAAAAGGAGCAGCTAACATTGTTTTAGTGATTGTTCCATTAACACAGGTGTGGATGTTGATGATGACAGGGCTGGTGATCAATCAGTCATGATTAAGAAAGAATGACACCACTGGACACTTTAAAAGGAGGCTGGTGCTTGGTATCATTGTTTCTCTTCAGTTAACCATGGTTATCTCTAAAGAAACACGTGCAGCCATCATTGCTCTGCACAAAAATGGCCTAACAGGGAAGAGTATCGCAGCTACAATGAATGCACCTCAGTCAACAATCTATCGCATCATCAAGAACTTCAAGGAGAGAGCTTCCATTGTTGCCAAAAAGGCTCCTGGGCGCCCAAAAAGGACCAGCAAACGCCAGGACCGTATCTTAAAACTGTTTCAGCTGCGGGATCGGACTACCAGCAGTGCCAAGCTAGCTGAACAATGGCAGCAGGTTGGTGTGAGTGCTTCTGCACGCACTGTGAGGCGGAGACTCTTTGAGCAAGGCCTGGTTTCAAGGAGGGCCGCAAAGAAGCCACTTCTCTCCAGAAAAAACATCAGGGACCGACTGATATTCTGCAAAAGGTACAGGGAGTGGACTGCTGATGACTGGGGTAAAGTCATTTTCTCAGATGAATCCCCTTTTCGATTGTTTGGGACATCTGGAAAACAGCTTATTAGGTGAAGAAGAGGTGAGCGCTACCACCAGTCTTGTCTCATGCCAACTGTTAAGCATCCTGAAACGAGTCATGTGTGGGGTTGCTTCTCCGCCAAGGGAATCGCACCACTCACAGTCTTGCCTAAAAACACAGCCATGAATAAAGAATGGTACCAGAATGTCCTCCAAGAGCAACTTCTCCCAACTGTCCAAGAACAGTTTGGCGCCCAACAATGCCTTTTCCAGCATGATAGAGCACCTTGCCATAAAGCAAAGGTGATCACTAAATGGCTCATGGAACAAAACATAGAGATTTTGGGTCCATGGCCTGGAAACTCCCCAGATCTTAATCCCATTGAGAACTTGTGGGCAATCATCAAGAGACGGGTGGACAAACAAAAACCAACAAATTCTGGCAAAATGCAAGCATTGCTTATGCAAGAATGGACAGCTATCAGTCAGGATTTGATCCAGAAGTTGATTGAGAGCATGCCAGGGAGAATTGCAGAGGTCCTGAAGAAGAAGGGTCAACACTGCAAATATTGACTTGCTGCATTAACTCATTCTGTCAATATAACCTTTTGGTACTCATAATATGATTGCAATTATATTTCTGTATGTGATGTAAACATCAGACAAACACAATTAAAAACCAGAGGGCAACAGATCATGTGAAAATATAATTTTGGTGTCATTCTCAAAACTTTTGGCCATGACTGTATATAAGAGCCCACTGGTGGTGGCCGCAGCTTAGAATAACCAAATCTGGTGACAGGTTCACTTTAAGCATATGCAATTCATCAATGCAGTGAAGGGGATCATGGTGATCCAGAATCCAATGAATTTTGTCTCAGCATTATGTTTAGCTATTTGTCCATGAAAATGTAATAAAAAATAGCTTATTTCTTTAGAACCTGGTGCTTCTATTTCTAACCGAGGACAGGTTGTGTGACTTGCTGATTATTGAGTAAACTATTCAAGGTCCTAAATATTAAATTCACAAAACCAGCAATTACAACTAAGCAAGATAACTCTATGAAGACAGAATTCGGAGAGACCAATTGGTGGCTTTCTACAGTGGTGCCATGTTAAAAGTCCCTGTGCAACTGATTTCCTTCCTAGAATTTGTCGGCAGAGATCACATGGCCGTATGTTTAATTTTTGCTTATGTTAGCACTGACTTTGATTGGAGTGGACAGTTCCCCCAAAATCAGATTTAGTATATACATACATTTGCTAATTTAGAATACATATGAGAAATGTGTGTGAAAACTTCAAAGCTCACATTAAAATCAACCTTTAATCTCAGGTTGCCTCATTATAAAAGTTTTATCTGTGTTCCTGCAAAAATATATTTAGGCTTGGTAAAATTAGGTTAGGTATTCAAATGAGTGACTAAAAAGGATGGAAGAAAATACTGGTAGCACAGTGGCTAGCACGGTATCCTTCCTGGGGTCTCGGGTTCAAATCCTTCCAAGGACAACATCTGCAAGTTCTCCTCATTTTTGTATGGGATTTCTCTAGTTATTCCAGTTTCTTCCCACACGCCACAGACATACTGATAGGGGACATTAATGATGTCTGTAAAGTGCTGTTGGTGCTATATAAGCTAGTTAAATAAATACGTCCACACATTACACTTCTGATGAAGTAGGCCACTGCCATTTGGTAAGAAAATGGTCATAAATGGAGTTGAGCAAACACAAACTATAAAGTTCTGTGTTTGTACAGAACAGCAGATGTCCGGGTCTCGGACTCGAACAAAAAAAAGTCTGTTCACGTGTTGTTCGTATGCTAACAAAGTTTGTTGAAAGGCTTCAGCAGAGCAGAGAGAGGCCAAGGCCATTTTACACTACATAAGTTTGGGTTGCCATTAACTTACTTGGGGTTTGAAGTCCGAGGTCAAGTCCGGGTGCCAAACTAAACTTTTAACTAAACTCCAGATGAACCCAGTAAGCCCAAACTTCCACTTATCCACTGACCTTTAGTCATTAATGATCAGTAACATGTCTGAATAACACTCACAGGTTCACAGGTATGCAAAAAACATCCAAATAAATGTGCCCGAAGCCTCCTAGTGAGAGCTTGTCAAGAGTACTAGAGCTCCAGGAGCGAGTATAAAATATAGCTTTAGGTTCTGTACATGGCTGAGCAACATCCACATAAATGTAAGGACTCAGTGTTTCCTACCAAGGCATTACTTTTCTTGCAATGGCTTGTATTTTTCGCTAGCGTCATTCCTTAACTAATTATGTGGGGCACACACTCGGCTATTTTCATTATGGAAAAGGAATCGTTGCCTTCTTCTATTGCACCGTGGTCTAAAGGGTACTTTGCACGCTGCGACATCGCAAGCCGATGCTGCGATGCCGAGCGCGATAGTCCCCGCCCCCGTCGCAGCTGCGATATCCTCGTGATAGCTGCCGTAGCGAACATTATCGCTACGGCAGCTTCACATGGACTCACCCACCCTGCGACGTCGCTGTGGCCGGCGACACGCCTTCTTATTAAGGGGGCGGGTCGTGCGGCGTCACTGCGACGTCACACGGCAGGCGGCCAGTAGGAGCGGAGGGGCGGAGATGAGCGGGATGTAAACATCCCACCCACCTCCTTCCTTCCGCATATCCTACGGAAGCCGCAGTGACCCCGGTAGGAGATGTTCCTCGCTCCTGCGACTTCACACACTGTGATGTGTGCTGCCGCAGGAGCGAGGAACAACATCGAACCGTCGCGTCAGCGTAATTATGGATTACGCCGACGCTGCACCGATGATACGATTACGACGCTTTTGCGCTCGTTAATCGTATCATCTAGCCTTTACACACTACGATGTCGCATGCGAAGCCGGATGTGCGTCACTTTCAATTTGACCCCCTGCGATGTCGTAGTGTGCAAAGCCCACCTAAGTCTAATGTTTACATTTGTTGGTGCTTTCTGTGGTCAGCACTATGCTACCGTACACACAGCGAGCTATGATGCCCAATATGTCCTAACACCTCTTGAACATAGTCAGTATTAAAGGGGTTGTCTACTACTCGGACAATCCCTTCTCAACCACTATGTTTCCCCCAAGAAAAATAATAACACTTGTAATCAACTCCGGTGATGGCGCTATTCCAGTGGTGTCGACACTGGTTCTCCCTACCAATTAGCAGCTGCTACATTGTCACTTCCTTGAGACAAATCAGTAATCTGGAGGAAGTGAGAGAGCAGCTGCAACTCTAATTTCCTCCAGATCTCAATTACAGTAGGTAAGTACAGCTGCTATTTTCTTACTTGGGAGAAACATAGTGATTGAGAAGGGATTGTCTGAAAAGTGGATAACCCCTTTAGCTTTTCAACAATTTGTAGCACTTTATGAGATCAGACAAAACAAGCTAGACTCCACTACCAATTTGTTTCAATTAAGGGCGCTTTACACGCTACAATATATCTTACGATGTGTCGGCGGGGTCACGTCGTCAGTGACGCACATCCGGCATCGTAAGGTACATTGTAGCATGTAACAGCTACGTGCGATTGCGATTGAACGGTAAAACGTTCATTGCATGCACGTCGTTCAATTCCTAAAAATTGAACGTCAGGTTGTTCATCGTACCCGGGGTAGCACACATCGCAGTGTGTGACACCCCAGGAACGATGAACAGATCTTACCTACGTCCTGCGGCTCCCGCCGGCAATGCGGAAGGAAGGAGGTGGGCGGGATGTTTACGTCCCGCTCATCTCCCCCCCTCCGCTTCTATTGGCTGGCTGCCACGTCACGTCGATGTGACGCCGAACGTCCCTCCCACTCCAGGAAGTGGATGTTCGCCGCCCACATCGAGGTCGTATGGATGGGTAAGTATGTGTGATGGGGGGGTTATTCGTTTGTGCGACACGTTCAACAAATTGAACGTGCCGCACATAAGATGGGGGCGGGTACAATCGCATACGATATCGTATGCTGGATCGTATGGTGTAAAGCAGGCTTTAGCTTTCTGCAGTCATGTCCAAGTCAGCAATTTTTGGTTATCTGCCTTGGACCACTTTTCTTAGAAACTACTTTATTCCAGAAACGCAACATAGGACCTACAGTTTTGGAGCTGCTCTGACACAGTCATCTAGTCATCCCAATTTGGCCCTTGTGATTCAGATCCTTACCCCTTTCCTTTTTTTCTACCCTCAACACATCGACTTCACTTGCTATTACATTGAAGAGCAAAAGGGTAACAATATTTTGAGGTTTTGACTTTCAGGCTTCATACCTTACCATCCACAACAGCTTTGAGCATGAAAACACATTCATTTTATAAATAATCATCTTGGCCATCTCATACATAAATTTGACGTGTAACTATTTTGCACATGATTAGTTATGCAGATTATTGTCATGTCACTGCATTGTTACTGTTTTGCTCCTTAAAATCTAAATGTTCATTTTTATCATTTTGTTAGCATTTTGTAAATCCACCTTTGGTTTTCAATACTGCCTGAGTCCTTCTGGGCATGCTGTCTATCAAATTCCGGCATGTCTAGACCGAAATCTGATCCCAGGTCTCTTTAACACATTTCCAATGATGGTGTATACTGGTCGAATCACTTGGGTATGTATAAAGCTTTTTTTTTCAACTTTACCCACAAGTCTTCAATTGGGTTGAGGTCTGGGTACTGTGGGGCCCAATCCAGTACCATTACTTTATTCTCATTGAACCATCTCTTTGCCAATCCTGACATATACTTCAGGTCATTGTCCTGATGGAACACTATGTCATTCTTTTCATACCCATGGTACTCGAGTGTACTAAAGCCTGCTTTACACGGGACGACCGATTGTGCAATTTCACAATCGATCGTACCCGCCCCTGTCGTTTTTGCATCACGGCTAATCGCTGGAGCACAAACTCGTGTAACCCCCATCACACGTACTTACCTTCTGGACGACCTCGCTGTGGGCGACGAACGTCCACTTCCTGAAGTGGGAGGGACGTTCGGCGTCACAGCGACATCACACAGCCGCTGGCCAATAGAAGCGGAGGGGTGGAGATGAGCGGGACGTAAACATCCCGCCCACCTCCTTCCTTCCGCATAGCCGGCGGGTGCCGCGGGACGGAGGTAAGCTGTTGTTCATCGTTTCCGGGGTGTCACACGGAGCGGCGTGTGCTATCTCAGGAACGATGAGCAACCGGCGCAATTTTAATTAAACGAGATTATGAAACCGAGCGACGAGTACACGACTCACGATTTGTGAGCGATACTGCGTTGCTCGGAGGTGTCACACAGCCTGACGTCACAAGCGATGCCGGATGTGCATCACAAAAACAGTGACCCCGACGATCTATCGCACGATAGATCGTCTCGTGTAAAGCACCCTTAAGTAACTCATCTTGTAGGATATTCACAGATAGCTCAGCATTGAGACCCCCATTGATCCTGATCAAGTATTCAATGACTTTGGCTGTGGAACAACACCATATCATCAGGCTTCCTCAAACGAACTTCACAGTTCCTGCAATTTGTTGATCCGTTATCCTCTTTTTCACTTCTTTCTGCCAGGCCCATTTGCACCCATCAGAGCATAGTTTAGTGACTTTCGTCTCATCTCTCCAAATCGCCCGTTTCCAATCTTCTACTGTCCATTTTTCATACCTTTTGGCAAACTTGAACCGACGCTTGAGGATATTAAAGTTTAGGTTTCTTCCCCCTTTTTCGGGCCACCTTTCCAGACTCGCATGGTGCTTGTATGGATGTCTGTGATGCCACTATTATGAAGTATATGAGCCACCTCTGCTGCCATGTTTGTCACACCAGAACTGATAGACCTTGTGACCTTGTTGATTCTGACATTTTCAGTGGACTTTGATGTTGAATGGAAGCACGAACTTCATTTCATATTCTTCCAACTGTCATGGTACTCACGTGATGCGGTTCGGCAAGTTTTTTGACCAAGAGACCACTATCGATGAACTGGATGATGCAGTTTCTCTTTTCTTGGGAAATCTTCTTGATGGCTGCTCCTCAATTTGAATCAGTGACCTTTTGCTTGGGAATCAACCTACCATAATAACAAACTGAACTATTAGGGAATGTGAGAACAGGTTGTAATTTGTAGTATACAGGAATAAAAAGAGTTTTCAAACACCAGGAGCAAAACAATAACAATGCAGTGACATGAGCAGGATCTTCATAACTAATCATATGCTAAAAAGTTGTAAGTCAAATTTATGCATGAGATAGCCAAGATGATTGTCTATAAAATGAAAGTAGTCTCACGTAGAGTTGAGCGCGGTTCTAGGTTCGAGGTTCTCCAGTTCGCGGCTCGAGTGATTTTGGGGGCTGTTCTAGATCGAACTAGAACTCGAGCTTTTTTGCAAAAGCTCGATAATTCTAGATACGTTCGAGAACGGTTCTAACAGCAAAAAAAACAGCTAATTCCTAGCTGGCTTTCCGCTGTAATAGTGTAAGTCACTCTGTGACTCACACTATTATGACATTTCAGTGTATAGTGTGCGGGAACAGCGCATTCAGATCACTGCTGAATGGATCATGGCGATCACCATTTATTTATTTTTTTTCCTTGTCTTCCTTCCCTAAGCGCGCGCGTGTAGTGGGGAGGGCCATTATGGCAGCCAATCCCAGACACACACACAGCTAAGTGTACTTTTAGCCAGATAAGCAACGGCATGTGTGATAGGATGTCCATGTCACATGTCCCTGCATTATAAAAACGAGTATCTGCCCGTCCGGACGCCATTATCTCTTCTGCGTCCTTGGTGTCAGACATCACTGGCGCAGCTCCGTCCTGAGTCCTATCGCCGATACTGCTGTATGCGCTCCATACACAGAGCTCTACAGCTTAGGGATAGCACTTTCTATCAGTCCTTTTAAGGGCTTGTACGGGCAGGGTCAGAGCCATAGGGGACAGGTCCTGAAAACAGAGTTTAACAGCTACACAAGATGACAGCGTCTGTGTAGCTAAGGTCAGGGATTTCTTCGCTGCATTTCCCCATTAGGAGGGAATAGAAAGGCAGGCTTCCTTTCCTCTACCCAGAGACCCACAACCCTGGCACTGTACCCTCCAGTCCTCTGTACACTCCAACTCATTATAACTAAGCCATTATACTAGCAAACACTGAGTGTACCTAGTGGCATCCTAAACGTGGCTATTGGACTTCTGTATAGTCCCAGTAGTGCACAGATATTTGCAGCATGTCTGCCTGCATTGCACACTCCAACTCATTATAACTAAGCCATTACACTAGCAAACACTGAGTGAACTTAGTGGCATCCTAAACGTGGCTATTGGACTTCTGTATAGTCCCACTAGTGCAAAGATATTTGCAGCACGTCTGCTTGCATTGCACACTCCAACTCATTATAACTAAGCCATTATACTAGCAAACACTGAGTGTACCTAGTGTCACCCTAAACGTGGCTATTGGACTTCTGTATAGTCCCACTAGTGCAAAGATATTTGCAGCACGTCTGCCTGCATTGCACACTCAAACTCATTATAACTAAGCCATTATACTAGCAATTTATGCTGCCAGTTTAAGGGCCGTAGTTGCTTTGTCAGGGATATTTATTCTTTATTATTCTGCTGTTAATATAGCTAGACCACCGCTGCAATCTACACCACCTCTCAATTTTTATTACCACATTTTAAGTGCACAATCTTGTTGCAATCAACATGAGTGGCAAAATGACAGATGCTGGTGGAAAGGGGAAGAGGCATGCTGGAAAAGGAAAAAAAGGGTTTGTCCGTGGGGAAGGTGGCAAAGCTCCATTATCATCTGCTGAAGATAGACCATCTACCAGCAAAAGTAAGATGTCTACTACTTACCGTGGACAATCCGATGTGCTCCCTTTTTTACGGACACGAACAACAGGAACAAAGGTAGATGATGGGCAAAAAAGGAAAATGCTTGAATGGATCTCAAGTGGTCCAACAAGTGCCCTCTCAGCCACTTCAAGTACCGCATCCAAAAAACACCAGTCCTCTGAGTTGTCATCCCAATCAAACTTGCTTTCTCCCAGCTCTGAAGTCTCCATCAGCCCTGCACAGTATGATGGAACTGAGATGGCTGAGTCTGCAGAGCTGTTCAGTCACACTATAGCCTGGGAATCAGAGGTCTGCTCCCAAGCTACAGTGAGTACAGACCAGGAAATAGTCTGCAGTGATGCCCAGAACCTTTGTGACTCTGATTCAGGCCGTGAGGACCAAGTTTCTGAGCATAATGTTGACCCTTTGTCACAAACTGTAACACCTGTGGTTATAGACAATGAGGAACATACTGATGACGATGAGACGCAGATACCAGATTGGGATGACAACTTAAATATTCGGTCAGGGCAAGAAGAGACTCGGTCTGAGGGGGAGGGGAGTGCAAACACAACAATTGATGATGAAGTTCTAGATCCCACCTACTGTCAACCCCCAGTCAGGCACTCGAGGAGGTCAACAGAGGCGGTGGAGGAGGATGCAACCGACGGCGAAGTTACCTTGCGCCTTCCTGGACAGAGTCGGAGCACTGGTAGCACGTCTACAACTGCATCATCAGCCACCACTCTGCCTCTGAGCACTAGTCGGGGGGACTCAGCAGGTCGCATGCCCTCTAAGCCTTGCCTAGCCTGGTCCTTTTTTGACATAGAAAAAGATCGCCCAAATTATGTGATCTGTAAAATTTGTCATGATTCTGTTAGTAGAGGTCAAAACCTCAGCAGTTTGACAACTTCTTCCATGAATCGTCACATGAATAAATATCATAGGTCCCGGTGAGAAGCTCACAGTGCTGCAATGCGGCCTAGCGGAGAGAACCCTCCACCGCCTGCCCCTTCCAGTGCATCCGCGCGCTCTTCATCTTCTAGGACTGTGGGGAGAGCTGTCACACCTGGTTTTCCACGCAAAACTTCCACCACTGTAACCGCAACAGGCAGTTTGCTTGGTAGGTCGTCAGTTGGTTTGGAAGGGGAAACAAGTGAGTGTGTACAGCTCTCTCAGACATCGATAGCACCAACGTTGGATGAAGGCAACATCATGTCTCCGCCTGCACTTTCCTCACAAACCTGCATTTTTACAGGGACACCCTACTCAACACCGTCTACACACAGCAGCCAGATCTCTGTCCCTCAGATGTGGTCAAATAAAAGGCCATTTCCTGCGACCCATGACAAAGCTAAGAGGTTGACTCTATCCCTCTGTAAGCTCTTGGCTACCGAAATGCTGCCTTTCCGCCTAGTGGACACACAGGATTTTAGAGACCTTATGTCTGTCGCTGTGCCCCAGTACCAGATGCCTAGTCGCCACTACTTCTCTAAGAAAGGTGTGCCCGCGCTACACCAGCATGTCGCACACAACATCACCGCTTCCTTGAGAAACTCTGTGTGTGAACGGGTGCATTTCACCACCGATACTTGGACCAGTAAGCATGGACAGGGGCGTTACATGTCACTGACTGGGCACTGGGTAACTATGGTGATAGATGGTGAAGGGTCTGCTGCACAAGTCTTGCCGTCCCCACGACTTGTGTGTCAATCCTCTGTCTGTCCAAGTTCCGCCACTGCTTCTGCCTCCTCCACCTCATCTGGGTCCTCCACCTCCGCCCCAAGCCTGCCTGGTCAGGCCACCAGCGTTCTCACTGCGCAGAAGGAATCACGCACCCCTCATTACTATGCTGGCAGCAGAGCGCAACGGCATCAGGCGGTCTTTAGCTTGACATGTCTTGGGAATAGGAGTCACACAGCTGAGGAGTTGTGGTCAGCTCTGCGGTCAGAGTTTAATAAATGGTTGTCTCCACTCAATCTGCAGCCTGGTAAGGCCGTGTGCGACAATGCTGCAAACCTGGGTGCGGCCCTTCGCCTGGGCAAGGTGACACACGTGCCTTGTATGGCTCACGTGTTAAACCTTGTTGTCCAGCAATTCTTAACACACTATCCCGGCCTAGATGGCCTTCTGACCAGGGCACGAAAACTGTCTGCTCACTTCCGCCGTTCAACCGCCGCAGTTGAGCGACTTGCATCTCTCCAGAAGTCTTTCGGCCTGCCGGTTCATCGCCTGAAATGCGATGTGGCGACACGCTGGAATTCGACTCTCCACATGTTACAGCGACTGTGGCAGCACCGCCGAGCCCTGGTGCAATACGTTATGACGTATAGCCTGGGCCAACGAGATGCAGAGGTGGGGCAGATCACCCTGATGGAGTGGTCTCAGATCAAGGACCTGTGCACCCTTCTGCACAGTTTCGACATGGCAACGAATATGTTTAGCGCTGACAATGCCATTATCAGCATGACAATTCCAGTCATTTACATGCTGGAGCACACGCTAAACACTATTCGGAGTCAGGGGGTGGGACAACAGGAAGGGGAGGAACTACAGGAGGATTCATATACGCAAGGGACAACAACATCACCAAGGTCCAGATGTTCATCATCACCAACGCAGCAGGCATGGGACCATGGGGGACAGGGATCAACAAGGGCGCATAGTAGCAGGCGAAATGTTGAGGAAGGTGCAGGAGAACATGAAGAAATGGAGGACGAACTGTCCATGGACATGGAAGACTCAGCAGATGAGGGAGACCTTGGTCAAATTTCAGTTGAAAGAGGTTGGGGGGAGATGTCAGAGGAAGAAAGAACGGGTAGCACCTCTATGCCACAAACACAGCGTGGACTTGGTCCGCATGGCTGCGCAAGACACATGAGTGCCTTCTTGTTGCACTACCTCCAACATGACCCTCGTATTGTCAAAATTAGAAGTGATGATGACTACTGGATTGCCACACCATTAGATCCCCGGTACAAGTCCAAAATTTGTGACATAATTCCAGCCATAGAAAGGGACGCACGTATGCAGGAGTATCAGCAGAAGCTGTTACTCGATCTTAGCTCGGCTTTTCCACCAAACAACCGTGCAGGTGCAGGGAGTGATTCTCCCAGTTGTAACTTGACAAACATGGGACGGTCTCATCATCTTCAACAGTCTACCCATACCAGTAGGACTGTATCTGGTGCTGGTAACAGCAATTTTATGGAATCTTTTCATAATTTTTTTAGACCCTCCTTTGCAAGGCCACCAGAGACAACAAGTCTGACACATAGTCAACGGCTGGAGAGGATGATACAGGAGTATCTCCAAATGAACATCGATGCCATGACTTTGCAAATGGAGCCTTGCTCATTTTGGGCTTCAAATCTAGAAAAATGGCCAGAGCTCTCCAGTTACGCCTTGGAGATTTTGTCGTGTCCAGCTGCTAGCGTTGTCTCTGAACGTGTCTTCAGTGCAGCTGGGTGTGTGCTGACAAATAAGCGCACGCGTCTGTCCAGTGACAATGTGGACAGACTGACGTTCATCAAAATGAACAAGTCATGGATCCACCAGGAATTTACTACCCCTGTGTCATCCTGGGGAGAGTAAATGCTTGTGGATTTGGAATGTGCTTGATGCAAATCAAAACATCCTGTTTGCAACTAGGGCACAAGTGCTGCCACTGATGGGGTGTCTGTGTGGCCCAATTTTTTGAAAAAAGGGAGACTCCGCTTGGAGTAACCCTTGCTTGCTGTGATTTTTAAAAATGATCCAAGATGAACAGAGCTGGGATAAGGAAAGACTTTGCTACCTACCCCGGTGTCATCCTGGGGACGGTTAAGTATGGCGTATTTTTGAATGTGCTTGATGCAAATCTAGCTGTGAAGTGTACAACTAGGGCACAAGTGCTGCCACTGAATGGGTGGGTGTGTGTGGGGCACAATTTTTGGGAAAAAAGGGAGACTCCGCTTGGAGTAACCCTTGCTTGCTGTGTTTTTTAAAAATGATCCAAGATGAACAGAGCTGGGATCAGGAAAGACTTTGCTACCTACCCCGGTGTCATCCTGGGGACGGTTAAGAATAGCGTATTTTTGAATGTGCTTGATGCAAATCAAAACATCCTGTTTGCAACTAGGGCACAAGTGCTGCCACTGATAAGGTGTCTGTGTGGCCCAATTTTTTGAAAAAAGGGAGACTCCGCTTGGAGTAACCCTTGCTTGCTGTGTTTTTTTAAAAATGATCCAAGATGAACAGAGCTGGGATCAGGAAAGACTTTGCTACCTACCCCGGTGTCATCCTGGGGACGGTTATGTATGGCGTATTTTTGAATGTGCTTGATGCAAATCTAGCTGTGAAGTGTACAACTAGGGCACAAGTGCTGCCACTGATGGGGTGTCAGTGTGGCCCAATTTTTGGAAAAAAGGGAGACTCCGCTTGGAGTAACCCTTACTTACATTGTTTTTAAAAATGATCCAAGATGAACAGAGCTGGGATCAGGAAAGACTTTGCTACCTACCCCGGAGTTATCCTGGGGACGGTTAAGTATGGCGTATTTTTGAATGGGCTTGATGCAAATCTAGCTGTGAAGTGTACAACTGGGGCACAAGTGCTGCCACTGAAGGGGTGTCTGTGTGGCCCAATTTTTGGAAAAAAGGGAGACTCCGCTTGGAGTCACCTTGCGGTGTTTTACATGATTTTAGAAGGGCGTGCCATGCCTATATCTGTGTCTCGTCCTCTTTTTCCTCGTAACGCTGTTTTGTTTTCACATGAGAATTTGTCCTTGTCACTTTCCCATGTGTTTGTGTTGTGAGTTGTTTGTCACCTTTTGGACACCTTTGAGGGTGTTTTCTAGGTGTTTTTATGTGTTTGTGATTGCCTGCCATTGTTTCCTATGCAGTTCGAGTTCGGTTCGTCGAACGTTCGACGAACCGAACTCGAACAGGAGCTCCGTTCGGCGAACCGACCTCGAGCCGAACCGCGACCGGTTCGCTCATCTCTAGTCTCACGCTCAAAGCTATAGTGTATGGTGAGATATGAAGCCTGAAAGTCAAAAGCTTAAAACATTGTTACCCTTTTATTGTACTCCTCAGTGTAGATCCCAACCTTGGTAGGAACTATTAAAGCATGTTCAGTGGTTTTAATCTAATATATAAATTGGAATGTGTGTATGTATATATGTGCGGGATTGGCATCTGCACCGTCGCAGCTACAGCCACAAAATTTTGCACACTCATGCGTCTAGACCCCGAGAGCGTCATAGGCTATGTTGTGAGGCGAAATTTTAACCCAGCGCATTCCAATTTACCAATCAATTTTTTCCCTACAAAATGGGGAAAAAGTGAAACGAAAAGTGTATCCACACCGTCGCATTTACTATCACGAAATTTTGCACAGACACCTCATGTGACCCAGTGAACATCGTAGACTATGTTTTGACAGGAAAATGTAACCCCGCGCTATACAGTTACTCTCCAAAAAACATGCCTTCATTAAAGTAAAGGAGCCTGGAACTACAAGTTATTAGTAGGAGCTGTGAGTGGTTGCTATAGGAACAAAAGACATTCATAGTATAAGAAGCTTATATGTGAGGTAATAAGATGTCAGTGGGGAGATGGATAGAGAGAGACAGACAGAGAGACAGAGAGATAGAGACAGACAGGGAAAGAGACAGACAGACAAATGGTGTGAAAGAGACAGACAGAGACAGACGGTGAAAGAGACAGACAGAGACAGACCTGGAAAGAGACAGACCTGGAAAGAGACATACCTGGAAAGAGACAGAAAGAGACTAACCTGGAAAGAGACAGATGGGGAAAGAGACAGATGGGGAAAGAGAGACAGATGGGGAAAGAGACAGGCAGACATGCAGACAGGGACAGAGACAGGCAGACAGGGACAGCCAGAGAGACAGACAAAGATAGATGGAGAAAGACACAGACCTTGATAGAGACAGACGGGAAAAGAGACAGAGAAATAGAGACAGACAAGGAAAGAGACAGACAGAGACAGGCAGACAGGGAAAGAGACAGACGAGGAAAGAGACAGAAGAGACGAGGAAAGAGAGACAGATGGGGAAAGAGACAGGCAGACATGCAGACAGGGACAGAGACAGGCAGACAGGGACAGCCAGAGAGACAGACAAAGATAGATGGAGAAAGACACAGACCTTGATAGAGACAGACGGGAAAAGAGACAGAGAAATAGAGACAGACAAGGAAAGAGACAGACAGAGACAGGCAGACAGGGAAAGAGACAGACGAGGAAAGAGACAGACGGGGAAAGAGACAGACGGGGAAAGAGACAGACGGGGAAAGAGACAGACCTGGAAAGAGACAGACCTGGAAAGAGACTGACGGAGCACATTACTTGGCCAATTTAGTTAAATCTGTGTGGAATATCTGTGGTATTGAAATATATGTTGTGAAATGCTTCTATTAGCTTAGTTTTTGCCTTTTAATAATTACAATTCTATTTATTTGTTTTGTGATTTTTGTGTGCAGAAAATTTTTTTGTTAATACATTCTATTTTGTTAACAACAGTTATTAACCCGGGCGAAGTCGGGTAGTACAGCTAGTATTATAATAAATTTGTGTATATTTGACATAAACTTTTCATTACTGGAAAAAAAAATAGATTACCGTAAATTCACCCCAAAGCAGTGAGGAGTGTCTCACACTAGAGAAACACATTGTGCACAGATCAATGACCAGGAATCAGCGAACCTTTATCTATACATTCCCTAATGTTAACTTTTTATGGAGAACCGCAGGATCTACTTAATATCTTAGTGACACATACAACACCTTTTGAGGTTTTACAGAGTTTGTGCCTCATTGGGTCAGAGCTGGTTTGGCGACACAAGGTTGACCTGCACAATATTAGGTAGTTGGTTTTATCATGGCTAACTGGTGAATGCGATCAATTCCAGTTTAGTGATCCTGTCATGGTCAGCAGTCAAGACTTTCCTGGACATGCCAATGATACTTACTCTACAAGGTTGCAGTTCATTTATGCCATAGTTAGTAAAACAGATGTGGCAGAACTGAATACTATACAGTGAAATGATATCTAGTGTTCCCAGCAAAACAAATAAATGTAGACTTGGTAACAATAGCTTTAGTATTCAGTTTGATTAACAATGACCTGATTAAAAAGCAATTCGGAAAATAGCCTGTGACATCTCTCTCCAAATTTCCAACATATTTGGATTTTCTGTTATGTTGACTCGGCACTCGTTAAACGACAACACTTTTGTAGTGCCACAACCTAAGTTCAACTTTGCTGAATCTTTGTAGTTTCATTGTATATTTTTCTACGATAACTCTTTGAACTTTGATAAGACTTGTAATCCCAATGAAAACTGAACACCGTGGCACCATAGTAAGTTAAGCCTAATGGCAACTTTTCTGCCTCTCTATACAAACTTGACTGCCATGAATAATGCCAATAACCAATTTTTAACGATCAAGTAAAACTATACTTATTATATAAGCTACATTTTTTAATGGTCAACCCTCAATGGTCACATTAATAAGACACTGATGTAAACAATAAAACATCCCGTGGGTGTATGAAAACAGACAAGACAATCATCAATACTAGTGTAAGAAATAGAAAAGTATGCCAGCTCACCGATGTGTCTATCCACAGACCACGGTTCTGAGTTCTACCGAGAGTCTACGCACGGAGATGGGAGAGCAACCAAGCACAATGGCAAAACAGCAGAATAGGAGTGTTCAAGCGAAAAAAAGGCTCCAAGGTAGGTATATGTAAAACTTTTTTATTTCTTGTATAAAAAGTATTTAAAAATAGGAAACCAGCATAGATATGTAGGCAAAACATATAAACAATACTCATGTTTTGGTATGAAGCCTTCGTCATGGACCATGATGAAGGCTTCATACCGAAACGCGTAGTCTTGTTTAAAATATATTTTGCCTACATATCCATGCTGGTTTCCTATTTTTAAATACTTTTTATACAAGAAATAAAAGTGAAGTTTTATATATGCCTACCTTGAAGCCTTTTTTCGCGGGAGCACTCCTGTTCTGCACCAGTTTACTAGAACCTACCTATGCTTTGTTCCCACACATGCGCAATGATATGTCTATGTTGGATATGTCTGCCATGGACTCTAATTATAAAAGTCTAAAAATATTTTTTTGTCTTAGAAGTTATATTAATGACTATATTGAAATATGCTTTTTAATGTATATGTACACCAGGTAAATATGCTGAAATGAGCACTCGTCTGGTATTTGTCTGGCCAATAGAACTTTTTAGGCACAATAGATATACATGTCAGTTGCATTTTTCACAGTATATTAACAGCATGTAGCGGATTTTCTTTGCACTTGCCGGATTCTTTGAACAGAATTTACTCAATCGATTTATATTGAGGGTTTGGTTCTTTTAAGGTTTCTCTTGTTTTCACGCTAAGAATAGCGATTGCTGTGAAAAGTGATGTAACCCGCAAAGAAAGCTCTCAATGTGAATGGAGACTAAAAATAATGGAACAAAAACTGTTTATGTGAAATCCTAACAGACTGTTGTTCTGGAGAATTTAAATAAAATAAAACTAAGTGAACAAACTAAATGAAGAAAACATGAAAGATCATTTATAAATAGATGTCCTCAAATGAAGCATTGGGAAAGTAGAAATCTAATCTCTTTCCTTCCAATATAATCTCCCTCTGGAGGAATTAAATTACAGCAAAATTTACAACTGATGTTGGTAAAACAAATAAACTGCGTTCATTTAATTGTTCATGATGTCCCTAACATTGTAAAAGTTAAAAAAAGCAATAAAAAAAATCATAAAACCAAACTAGAGAAATGATAGAATTAGCTTGCCTTTATGTGCTTGCACCTTGAAATTGCATTTGCATAGTTATGTAATTGATGCTGTAAAGCGTCTGACATTATGGAAAATCATCTAGATGGAAGTGTGTTCTGATGGATCTTTAACTTCTGAAAGGCATTATCAGCCCGGACATAGTGGACAGTCCGACACCTCCTACCCTATGTGACCCCCTCCTGCCCTAGGTGAGCCCTCCTACCCTAGGTGAGCTCTCCTGCCCTAGGTGAGCATTCCTGCCCTAGGTGAGCATGCCTGCCCTAGGTGAGCATTCCTGCCCTTGGTGAGTCCTCCTGCCCTAGGTGAGCCCTCCTGCTTTATGTGAGCCCTCCTGCCCTAGGTGAGCCCTCCTGCCCTAGGTGAGCCCTCCTGCTCTATGTGAGCCCTCCTGCCCTAGGTGACCCTCCTGCCCTAGGTGACCCTCCTGCCCTAGGTGACCCTCCTGACCTTGGTGAGCCCTCCTGCCCTTGGTGAGTCCTCCTGCCCTAGGTGAGCCCTCCTGCTCTAAGTGACCCCCACCTGCCCTATATGACCTTCAGCTAGTTCTTGCTGTCACACAATCCTAGAGTTTGTCACCTCAGTACGATGCATGAACTGA
Source organism: Anomaloglossus baeobatrachus (assembly GCF_048569485.1). Classification (NCBI taxonomy): domain Eukaryota; kingdom Metazoa; phylum Chordata; class Amphibia; order Anura; family Aromobatidae; genus Anomaloglossus; species Anomaloglossus baeobatrachus. Next base: position 77,071,980 of record NC_134361.1, on the reverse strand, counting down.
GGTGACTCAAAGAAAGGTGGCACATACCTGATATCAGCAGGAGCCTTCCAGATATACTCCACAACTATGATTAATATTGCCAGAATTGCAGCCTACACTAAAAACACATTCATTATGAATCACAAAGAAAGAACTTACTGCACAATAAGCAAATTATTTTAGAAGCGTGTGTTCCCAGAATTGCTCGACCTCAATATCTTTTTTCTACTTGCTTTTTTTGTATGCTTGATTTTGTGTTTATTATTCTGAAAAGTGACAGAAAACATCAATGTGTAGAGGAAAAGTTAGCAAACAATCATTAATGTGGTTTGGATCTCACTATTAGGATGCTGCCACTTCAAGTATTAGATAGTTTTTTGCATCGAAAGCAAGGAATTATCCCTCTACAAGTCACTCTATATCACACCCTCCCACCGATATTTGGTACCCACCAGCATTCTGGAGCTTCTTGTTCCTGAGGACTGACAGAATGACCAGTAGATTGCCCAAGATGTCCACAATAATGGTGAAGATGAGGACAGTGGCCAGAGCAGTGGTCAGCCCAGGGGAGGCTTGGTCCTCTCTCTCTGTGCCAGCTGTTCCAGGTGTCCAGCAGTCAAGACAGGTCCTGTTCACCTCCTTCATCTCTGGTCTACTGGATGGGGCTATCAGAACCAAAGTGGATCACTACACAGATTGCTGTTCTGTTCATAAGCAGTGGGCAGGTCTTCTGGACTCAGAGGAGTAAGACATGGACTTCTTTGGTTGCCCACACTAGCTTCCTTGGTGCCAATGTGTTCCTCACCAGCACCATAGCTGCAGACTCTTGATCATAGTAGGAGGCAGGCAGGGGTAGGTGCTGCCCTCCTCCCTGTTTCAGGTTCTTCTTTAACCCATGCATTGTCAGTTCCGAGGACTTCACACATTCACATCAAAAGGCATTCCCATTCATAAAGTCCAAGCTTCCTTACAGATGGCTGAGGCATTGTGCTCCAGTGTGCGCTCATGTGGTTACTGTTGCTCTTGCAGAGAGCATGCCTGTGTTCATGTCTCAGCTGTGCATCCAGTACAAAGTCTGGGAATCTGCTGTTTGGTTGCACATACTCTAATCTCCAGCCTGTTCTGTGCATGTAGTGAGTAATATGTGAGCAACCACTGGGAAAAGGCACAAGGAAACTGACAGCGGCAGTAAATGTATCTACTGGTAATAGGAAAATTGCAGATTTAATGAAATTTCTTCTTTCCAGCAGCACTCATTGCATCCAAGTGCACAAGAAATAAAGTCAAATATGTACGTGTTGTTAGTCTTTTAGAAGTATTCAATAACAGATGGTTATAGCATCATAAATTATTTCTTCATATGTGCTACAACATAGCTATGGGGCATTTTGCATCAAGAAGCAAATACCAACCAGGCATCTGTGTTTATGCAGAAGTACAGACTTTCTAGGCACAACATTACCAAGCAAAAGGGAGCAGCACCTGCTGATATCTATAAGAATAAAATCAAATTGTACTCACCACCCCCTCACAATAATGCTTTACCCCCCCCACCACCACATCCACCCTCCCCAGGTTTCAGCATTGCATCTGGTTATGGTGTACAGGCTGCAGCGGGAATATCACAACAGCAGCGCTGCAGCCAACCACTGCACTCAGCGGTAGAAGACAGGTCACTGAGCATAGTGATAGGCTGCAGCGCTGCTCATGTGACATCACTGCTGCAGGCTGTACACAATCACAGGGCAGGACTGAAGTCAAGATGAAATTGTAAAAAAAATGTTGAAAGGAAAAACCCCATGAGAAGCGTCTTTTAAGGAAAAAACCCCATGAGGTAGGTCTATTAAGGAAAAACCCCATGAGGTAGGTCTATTAAGGATAAACCCCATGAGGGGCATCTTTTAAGGAAAAACTCAATGAGAGGCGTCTTTTAAGGAAACTTGCATGAGGGGCATCTTTTAAGGAAAACCCCCTGAGGGGTGTCTTTTAAGGAAAAACCCCATGAGGGACATCTTTTCAGGAAAAACCCCAGCAGCGGCGTCTTTTAAGGAAAAACCCCCTGAGGGGCGTCTTTTACGGAAAAACCCCATGAGGTAGGTCTATTAAGGAAAAACCCCATGAGGGGCATCTTTTAAGGAAAAACCCAATGAGAGGCGTCTTTTAAGGAAAATTGCATGAGGAACATCTTTTAAGGAAAAACTCCATGAGGGGCATATTTTAAGGAAAAACACCCTGAGTGGTGTCTTTTAAGGAAAACCATGAGGGACATCTTTTAAGGAAAAACCCCATGAGGTAGGTCTATTAAGGAAAAACCCCATGAGGGGCATCTTTTAAGGAAAAACCCAATGAGAGGCGTCTTTTAAGGAAAATTGCATGAGGGGCATCTTTTAAGGAAAAACTCCATAAGGGGCATCTTTTAAGGAAAACCCCCCTGAGGGGTGTCTTTTAAGGAAAAACCCTATGAAGTAGGTCTATTAAGGAAAAAACCCATGAGGGGCATCTTTTAAGGAAAAACCCAATGAGAGGCGTCTTTTAAGGAAAATTGCATGAGGGGAATCTTTTAAGGAAAAACTCCATGAGGGGCATCTTTTAAGGAAAACCCCCCTGTGGGGTGTCTTTTAAGGAAAAACCCCATGAGGAACGTCTTTTAAGGAAAAACCCCCGCAGCGGCGTCTTTTAAGGAAAAACCCCCTGAGGGGAGTCTTTTAAGGAAAAACCCCAGGAGCGGGGTCTTCTAAAAAAAAACTCTTTGAGGGGTGTCTTTTAAAGAAAAACATTCCACGCTCACATTTCATACTGTCTCCTCATATTTCCCCCTTCTCCATAATGTTAATGCATGCAATCCCCCCTGCACCCCATAATGTTTTCTCATACGAGGGGCTGCTGTTAAGTCTTAGGTGGGCTTTGCACGTTGCGACATCGCAAGCCGATGCTGCAATGTCGCACGCGATAGTCCCCGCCCCCGTCGCAGGTACGATATCTTGTGATAGCTGGCATAGCGAAAATTATCGCTACGCCAGCTTCACATGCACACACCTGCCCTGCGACCGTCGCTCTGGCCGGCGACCCGCCTCCTTCCTAAGCGGGCGGGTCGTGCGGCGTCATAGCGACGTCACACGGCAGGCAGCCAATAGCGGCGGAGGGGCGGAGATAAGCAGGATGTAAACATCCCGCCCACCTCCTTCCTTCCGTATAGCCGCCGGCGGCAGGTAAGGATGTTCCTCGCTCCTGCAGCTTTACACACATCAATGTGTGCTGCCACAGGAACGAGGAACAGCATCGTACCTGTCGCGGCAGCGTAATTATGAAAAAGTCGGAGTCTGCACCGATGATACGATAACGACGCTTTTGCGCTCGTTTATCGTATCATCTAGGATTTACACACAACAATGTCGAAAGTGACGCCGGATGTGCGTCACTTTTGATTTGACCCCACCGACATCGCATGTGCGATGTTGCAACGTGCAAAGCCACCCTTAGGCTTTACCCAGAAAGAAACAAGATATGATGAAATTTGGTACTCTTGAGGTGTTTCTTCAGGTTTGGAAACAGATGATAGTCGGAGGACTTAGATCTGGTGAATAAGGTGGATGGTCAACCAGCTGGAGGCCTAGCTCTGCCAGTTTTGCCATGGTCGCTTGTGCAGTGTGAGCGGAGGTGTTGTCTCAAAGGAACAAGATTCCTTTGGACAGCATGCCGTGACTTTTGACCTTCAGAGCTGCCTTCAATTGGTCCAAAAGTTCAATGTAATACCTTGCATTGATGGTGGACCCCTTTGAAGGTAGTCCACTAGCAGCACACCCTCCTTATCCCAGAACACAGACGTCATCACCTCAGTGGTTGATTTTTCCACCCTGAACTTCTTTGGATGAGGAGAACCACTGTGCCTCCACTCTTTTGACTGCTCCTTGTTTTCAGGGCAATACAAATAAATCCAGATCTCATCCATAGTGACCAGTCGATCCAGGAAGTTCTTATCAGTCCAGAAACACTGACAAATGGACCGGGAAGTTTTCACTCGCATACTTCTCTGATATGTTGTCAAACATATGGCCGGCTTTAGGCATGTGCGACTTGTGCGGCCACACATAAATAAATATGCATGACAGTAGTTGTCGCGGGTGGGGAGGGCGCTGCGCTCACCCACTGCTTGGGTCCGGCTGCTACTGCTGCTCGCTCGGTCGGTGGCTCGAGCGGTGGGCCGGATCCCGGGGACTCGAGCAGCGCTCCTCGCCCGTGAGTGAAAGGGGTGGTTTGGTTTAGGGATATTGTCCGTGACGCCACCCACGGTTTGTGGTGAGGTTGGGACACCACCGCTGCTCTGTATGGGGATCCCGGGAGCGTTGACAGGGAGCAGCTGAGATGTTTTCTCCCCTCCGTGGGTAGGGGGGTTTTGGTGGTGCCGGGGCCCGGTGGTGGAGGTGGGTTGCGGGGCCTGGCTGGGTGCAGGGTCACGGGGCAGCGCAGTGCCAGACGGCATGGTGGTACTTACTCAGCCAGTAACGCACACGGAGTCTCTGGTAAAAGAAATGGCTGGATGGACGAGTCCCACAGACGGCTGCGGCGGTCACTCCCGGTAGGTTGGCGGTAACTGTCTCTCCCTGCACCGGTGTTCTGTTCTCGGCCCCAATGACTCCCCATCGGTATGTTGGCTAAGGGAGCCCTTCCTTTGCCCGCAGGCTCTGGCCCTGGGAGTTCTAGCTCTGGCGGTAGCTTTATCTCCCTCACGGTTTGGACGGTTGCCTTCAGGTTCCCGTCGCTGACAGATTTGACCGGTTTTACGGCGACTCGTAGCCTGGTCGGGGTCCGTAAGCCCTGCCGGATGGTGTTGGCGTCTCTTCGCTCCCTGATCCGGTACCGGCGGGCCACCGCCCGTCCCAGGTCCTTACTGTTGTACGTCAATCAGCCTCTCCTGCAGACGGTCACCACCATCTGCCAACCTTGCTGTTTCTGTGCCCGGGCCACGTACCCGGACACGGCCAGTCAGTTCCTCTACTACTTCTTCCCATGACTCTCACTCTCTCCTCTCTCAACTGTTCTTCCCTTCCTTTTCCCGCCTCCAGGACTGTGAACTCCTCGGTGGGAGGAGCCAACCGCCTGGCTCCGCCCCACCTGGTGTGTACATCAGCCCCTGGAGGGAGACAACAAGGATTTGTGTCTGACCTTGATGTTCCTAACCGGGGTGTGGGATGTGTTGTTGGCTTGTCAAGGGCGCCACATTCCCCCTTGGTTAAGCGCAGACCGTCCGCAGGCTGCTCGTCCATCACCGGTTTTATTTTCCCAACTAGGAAAAATAGAAAACGGTAAAACGTATAAAACACAAGCATTTCTATAAAACTTCCCTTAACGGGAGGCACTTTCTTTTAACGTCACTAAACATTTTTATTTAACGGTACGGCTTCTGCTCTCCCCCCCGCCCAAACAACCTGGCCCTGATGCTGCCCCTAAGAAGTGGGCAGCACCCCTTGCCCCAGTCCATATCCAAGTTGCCCGAGCGGGTACGGTCCCTTTCAGGGGACCCACGTCCATGGGGAACCCCTGACCCCCGGAGGATCGCCACCAGTCCAGGTGGTGGCCGGGCCCCAGCCTACTCCACTGCGGCCCTTCCTCCAATCTGCCTCTCCGGAGGCGGTCACGGTATTAAGCCAACAAATATATTTACATGCCATTAAGTTTGTGGTTGCCCTGCAAGTTCACAGGCGTGTCCGTAAGCAGTTCCTTACGCACGGTGGGGGTTAACGGTATAACAGGGACAACTCCAGTCCCAACAGGGACGGTTCTTCTCGGACGGTAAGGTCCCATCGGGGACTTGCTGTAGGGTCCCAGCGGGGACTATCAGTTGGGTCCCAGGGGTTATTCACTACACCTGACTCCGGGACAACTTCCTCCTGCAGCTTTCCCACGGTCCACCACCGGACAGCACGAGCCCCCAATGCCACCCTCACACAGGGGTGACACTGTCCCACAGGACTCCACTTCAAACTGCCGGCAGTGCGGGTACGGCTGTTCCTCCCCCCGGACTCTTGGAATCGTGAGGGCCAACGGGAACATCACAGGGTCCCAACGGGGACCGACAGCAAGGTAGCCGGGAACCGCTGCCACATCCTTTTTCTCCAAGCAGCAGCCGCTCCAGGTCAGTCGGTGTGGGGGACGGGCCCAGCCGGAGTCCCTCCGTGCCGGCTACGACCGGCACCTTCAGTAGTGAGGGGCCCCGCTGTGACATCGCCTGCTCTGCCGCTTGGCAGCTACATCCCCACAGTGCCTCAGCCGAATCTGGGTGTCTGGGAGCGGTCAGCAGGACTGGCGGTGCTGGCGTTGGGTTGAAGATCGCCTCCGTTGCGGCCGGGCGGACTGCCGGGGCCGTCGTCATCTCCGTCGCGGCCAGGATGGAAGCCGGGACGGGTGCCAGGGCGGTGGTAAAGGTAAGGCCCGGGGGCCGCAGGTCTGGGCCCTCTCCCACAGACGCTGCGGGCTCCGCTACCAGTGACAGTGGTAACGGGTCGGTCGGGGCGGTGGCCGCGTACAGGGGCAGTAAGGGAGGTGGCATAGTGGATGGCAGCAGTCCGGGCCCCTCAGACGCAGCGGCCGTTCCCTCGGGGACATAGGGGCGTGGGCCGCTTACCTGCTCTGCTGGAACCACCTCCACTCCGCATGCCCACACGGTTGCAGCCAGGCCCTTCTTCTCCGACGTCCACTCTGCCATCATGGAGTGGACCGCGGCCTGGAGCTCCTGGCACGTCTTGCTGCTGGGCCCAGGAACTTGTTCTGGCAGAGTCCTGGCGTCCCTGCACTCTGCAGCGTTAATTACATGCAATCTTCAAGCACTGCCGCTCCTGCGGCCAGCGCTCCTCCGCCAGACATAGACATCTTCTCTCCGTCAGGCGCAGACATCTTGTTTCCGTCCCCCCTTGGAGTCTTTCCGGTACCTCCTCTTCAGGGTTGGAGCTTCGGCTTTCGCGCCTCCACTGCTCGGGAAGACGCTCGAGCGGGGACTTTTCGCGCCCAAGATGGCGGATTCTGAAAATTTTCGGCCGGACACCTCCGGCGGGACACAAGGCGTACCTCTACCAGACGGCAGAGCGGTAAGATCCTGTTCGTGACGCCAAGTTGTCGCGGGCGGGGAGGGCGCTGTGCTCACCCACTGCTTGGGTCTGGCTGCTGCTGCTGCTCGCTCGGTCGGTGGCTCGAGTGGTGGGCCGGATCCCGGGGACTCGAGCGGCGCTCCTCGCCCGTGAGTGAAAGGGGTGGTTTGGTTTAGGGATATTGTCCGTGATGCCACCCACGGTTTGTGGTGAGGTTGGGACACCACAGCTGCTCTGTATGGGGATCCCGGGAGCGTTGACAGGGAGCAGCTGAGATGTTTTCTCCCCTCCGTGGGTAGGGGGGTTTTGGTGGTCCCGGGGCCCGGTGGTGGAGGTCGGAAGGTGGGTTGCGGGGCCTGGCCGGGTGCAGGGTTGCGGGGCAGCGCAGTGCCAGACAGCACGGTGGTACTTACTCAGCCAGTAACGCACACGGAGTCTCTGGTAAAACAAACGGCTGGATGGACGAGTCCCACAGATGGCTGCGGCGGTCACTCCCGGTAGGTTGGCGGTAACTGTCTCTCCCTGCACCGGTGTTCTGTTCTCAGCCCCAATGGCTTCCCACTGATAGCCCGCTCCCCAGCGGTATGTTGGCTAAGGGAGCCCTTCCTTTGCCCGCAGGCTCTGGCCCTGGGAGCTCTAGCTCTGGCGGTAGCTTTATCTCCCTCACGGTTTGGACGGTTGCCTTCAGCCGGGTCTTTACTGCTGGGAAACCCCGGGGGTTCCCATCGCTGACGGATTTGACCGGTTTTACGGCGACTCCTAGCTTGGTCGGGGTCCGTAGGCTCTGCCGGATGGTGCTGGCTTCTCTTCGCTCCGCGATCCGGTACCGCCGGGCCACTGCCCGTCCCCGGTCCTTACGGTTGTACGTCAATCGGCCTCTCCTGCAGACGGTCACCACCGTCTGCCAACCTTGCTGTTTCTGTGCCCGGGCCATGTACCCGGACACGGCCAGTCAGTTCCTCTACTACTCCTTCCCCTGACTCTCACTCTCTCCTCTCTCAACTGTTCTTCCCTTCCTTTTCCCGCCTCCAGGACTGTGAACTCCTCGGTGGGAGGAGCCAACCGCCTGGCTCCGCCCCACCTGGTGTGTACATCAGCCCCTGGAGGGAGGCAACAAGGATTTGTGTCTGACCTTGATGTTCCTAACCGGGGTGTGGGATGTGTTGTTGCAGTACCTGTGACATCCTGGCTTGTCCAGGGCGCCACATAATTAGCCGGGCAGGAAGCAGCAGCCAGCAGAGGCCGTAGACACCTGGAGAAGTTGAATGTAAAAATCACTTTATTTTCAATGTCCGTGTTTTTCTGGTACATGTTTCACGGATCACACCATTGGGTGGTCTGTGGGACATCAGTGATGCCGGAAAAAAGTGGACATGTTTCTGTGCACATAAGATAAAGTGTGTGAGCAACAGGGAGTACCTGCCTAAAAAAGCTCTGCAAATACACCATAGCAAAGGGACATGATGCACAGCAATTTCAAAATGATTTTGCTGTGCACATGTTCCGTCTCTGGTTAATTATTTTAGCTGCTGTAGGCTTCAAAAGCCATGAAACGGCTAAAAGAAGTAACCTTCTCATTCGTGGGGCGTCTAAAATTGGAAGAAGCCCCTCGCTCTATATACTTAAAGGACACAGAATACAGCCATTGCATAGACACCAGAAATGAAGCCAGTAACAACGGTGCATACATATAGACTTTCAGGATGTTTTTTGCAAATGATTTTTATTTTTTTTTAAATAACTAAATTGCAGTATGCTTAGGGTGAGGCTTTTTTGTCATTTTACAGTAGATGAAAAAAACAAACGCAGCAGAAAAGCAATACAACTGGGCACCGGGGTCTTGTGATCTGCAGCCAATCAGCAGCTGCTTCACTATCCCTCTTTCAAAACTGTAATCCAGCTGCTGCTGTTTTATGACTTCCTCTGGATGTCAGTTTTATCTAAAGGATGAGAGAGTAAAGCAGCTGCTGATTGGCTGCAGGTCGCCTGTGACATGGTTTGGGGGCACCAAAGCGTAATTTGGCACAGGGCGCCATTGAGCCTAAGGCCGGCCCTGGTCAAACATATAGGGACCCACTTTTGCAGATCACTTCCTTATTTCCTCATGTCCAAATGTTCTCATGAACATAATGACAAACACACGTTCACAGGAAATCCCCATGATGTCTGCTATTGCTTTATCTGAAATTTGTTGATTCTCCAGTATGAGGTTGAGCACAGCATCGACTATCTCCAGAACAACAACCACTCTCAGTCATCCAGGACGTTCCTCATCATTGGTGCTGAAGTGGCCAATTTTAAATTTGGCAACCCAATTCTTAACTGTGGAATATGAAGGGCATTGATCCCCCAATGTCTGGAACATATCACCATGAATATCCTTCGTGGACTTTCCTTGCAGAAACAAGAATTCTATCCCTCCTCTGCTCTCAGTTGCTGTGAATATCGCATTAGGCTCCCCCATTTTGTTTTCCCGCGTGTGTAGAACACTGTTGCCATAAGCAACAAACACAACATTTTGAAAACATATATTAGACACATAAGGCTTTCATGTGATGTAACATTCGTTACCATAGAAACAAAGATCATAACGCCAAAGACTTATCAGCAGCCCCTCGTATATCCCCCCTCCCCCCTCACTCCCCATAGTGTGTCAGCACCTATTCCACCATTCCCCTCTCCATACTGTTTCCTCATACATTCCCCCCTCACTCCCTATACTGTGTCCACGCCAATTCCACCCCCTATCGCTCACCATACTATTTCCAAAAACATTCCCCACTCAGTCATGCTGAGTCTGCCTCCATTCTCCCTACTTAGCTCACTATACTGTTTTCTCAAACATCCCCGCCTCGCTCCATATACTGTGTCGCACCTATTCCCCTCCCTCTCACTTTCCATACTGTCTCTTCTTACATCCTCTTTCCTTTACTGTTCATGCCCCATCTTCCCCTCCTTGCTGAGTGTCATGTGTCCTCACACAGTATTGTGAAGCCCCACAGGTGTTGGGTCGGTGCATTACCTTCAGGGACTCCACTCGGCTGGATCTTGTTACAGGTAGGAAATCTTCTATTTGTCGTGACGCCACTCTCAGAATTGCGGTCAGTGGGGACCGCCACTGCAGATTAAGGGATGCCTGGGGCTGATGGTGAGTGCAGTTAGTTGGAATAGCCTCCTGAGAGTGAGGCAAGCCCCAGGGCCCTGTGTAGGTGCGTAGTACCACAAGGCGCAGAATAACTCCACACACGCAGAATGTCTTTCAGGGGTTTTACTCACTTCAGATGGCAGGGTGAGTAACCCGGGCGTAGCTGGGATGAACCAGGCTGGAACCAGGTATCCTTCAGGCTGACTTCTGATGGTGACTACCAACTCGCCTTCCTTAGCCCTTGGTGGTTTGGGGTAACCCCGACTTTTAGTCCCTATGGGGGTCACCCAGGGAAGTTGCTGAAGCCTCACTCCCCTTCGTTTGCCGTTTGCTTGTCGCCTGGGCCAGATCACTCCAGCTGCTTGCCTCCTGTGAACTGTGGGCCCTAACTGTGGCTACGTGGCTGCGGCTTTTAGGTGTTGTGGTGTGGGCTTTGAGGGCCCCACACCGGCAGGTTTAGCAGGGAAAGGTGGATCTATCCCCGCTCCGGGATCTGCCGCCCGTTTGGGCCTGGTTCTCCCTAGCAGTCTCCTTACTTCCCACTCTGTGCTCTCTCTCTAGCTGGAGATGGGTTTCGGGTAGCACTCCTAGGTGACCGTTCTCCCCCGTCGGTAGCCACTGCGCGGACGCTGTCAGACTACAGCAGCCCAGGGGAAGGGGTCAGCTCTCCTCGGAGCTCCCTGGACTCTGCTCTGAACCGGCTCACATCTGGGACCTTCACCGCTGCTCCTGTCTGAGCTCCACTTCCATGCTCCTCACTGCTCCACCCTCTGCTGCAGACTGTTTTCTCCTCCTTCTCTTTTCCCTTTGTGCCTGCCTACGCCACCTAGCAACCAGGCTCTCTTACCACACCCCTTGAGAGGAGATGGAGGCTTTTGGCCCCCTCCACTATTCCAGTGGAGGTGAAGGCTTTTCCCCCCTCCTGGGATCCCCAGGGGTCCTCTCATAGGTACATGTGTGAGACCTGATCACTATGCGCCTGTGTAGTCACACCTCGGTCAGCCTTCTGGATTACCTGTTTGTACTGTCCCCAGCATGGGTGCAGTACTCAGTGGTGCCTGACCAGGTCAGGGGCGCCACATTCCCCCTTAGTTATCACCAGCACGTCCTCGGGCTGCAAGACAACATTTTAAAATGCATAAAACATTAAAACATGTAAAACATTTTTAAAAGCACCAGGTACCATACATCACCACCCTCCACCCACAAGTCCGTTAACCCACCCAAACCCTTTTACGTTGGCCGCGCCTTCAGCCACTTCTGGCAGGATGTAGAGGCGGCTTTCATGGTCTGGTGGTCTTCAGGGTATACCTGGCCTGGTGGATCCGCGCCTTCAGCCTCTTCTGGCAGGATGTAGAGGCGGCCTCCACAGTTGGTGCTGACCAGGTACCCTCTTTGTGGTGGAGAGCCAGGCCCCATAAACAGGCATGCTCTCTGGTTGCAGGTAAGCCAAGGCCCTATATACGGATGTGCCCCCTGGTTGCAGACGAGCCAAGCCCCTAAACAGGCTGGCTCTGGTGGTGGTGCCCTCTGGTGTAACTATTTACACTGCGAGAGTTTGTGGCTATAGCCAGTTCATAGCCTTAAGGTTCATTTCTCACATCAGTTTATGTGGGCACATACTTAAACTTTAAAACGTTGCAAACTTCAAAACTGGTAACTTGCTGTATTTCTTATTTTAGGCAGATTCCTCTTCACCAGGGCTTGGGCCTGTAGGGCTGCGGCACCTGTTGGTTTCTCCATCTTGGTCATCAATGGGTTCCTTTTCTTTTCTTTCCTCTGTATCTTCTGTATCTGTTTCTTTCTCCGTATCGGTTTCTTTTTCTGTAGGACATGGTGTTACGTCTAGCGCATACCACCCTCTTTCTCCTTGATGCATGGTAAACTGTACGGAATCTCCCATTCTTAAGTTTCTTCCAGGATGTCCTCTGGGCAAATTAGCTCTGACGTCTCTCCTATTGACAAAAATGCCTTCTTTGATACCAGGTGCAACGATGAATCCGTATCCTGACTTCAGGCTAAAGTCTTCCACAATTCCTCTACAAAGGGGTCCTCTGACCTGTGCTTTGGCTCTTCTCAGGAACCGTTTTTCTTCTAGGTCTCTGGCCGTGACTTCTCTCTGCTCTGGGGATGGCGGCGCAGGGGAAGACTGGGTTCTGCTGCGGCGCCGTGTCTTGCGGGCTGGATTCTGCGAGGTGCAGCTTACAAGCTCCCAGGTGAGGCTTTGGGGCAGATCCTCTTCAGCAGAAGGTGTTAGGTCTTCCTCATCCCAGCGGGAATATGGCAACATCTCCGGCTCTGGGCATGGATCCACTGCTGGTATCTCCGGGGTCAGCTCCTCAGCTTCCTGGCCTCCTCTCCCCCTTAGTTCTTCTTGGCACTCCTTTGGTGGCGGTGCTGGGGGTGAACTTCCTTCAGCAGGCCCAGGCGGGGGACTCTTTGGCGTGATTGCTGCAGGGGTTGCCGGAATCCTCTTGGGGGTATGCGGAGGGAGCATGTACCGGTCCACCATCCATTGTGGAAACTTGGCCTCCATGTCAGCCTTCAGCTGCCAGTATGCGGGGTCCTCCCCCAGTGTGGGCTTTCCAGCAGGGACCTCTTTGGACTGGGGAGCGGTGTCTGCTCTTGCCTTGCAGGCCGGGGAAAATGGTGATACAATCTTATCTTGGCGGGCCGCGCCCGATATGGCGGCGGCCTGGTCTTGGCGGGCCGCGCCTGGCATGGCGGCGGCCTGGTCTTGGCGGGCCGCGCCCTGTGTGGCGGCGGCCTGGATCGGCGTCGCTGTCGCGATGGGATCGGTGCAGGCTGGGCTGGGCGTCGCTGCAGCGATCGGAGCTTGGCGGGCCGCACCGGACGTGGCTGCGGCCTGGTTCAGCACCTCACTTGCGGCGCGGACGAGCGTTGCTGCTGCGGTGGGGTCTCGGCGGGCCGGGCCTAGCATGGCGGCGGCCTGGGTCAGCGTCACACCTGCAGCGCGGATGAGGGTCGCGGTGGCAGCCGGTTCTTTACGGGCCGGGCAGGGCATCGCTGCAGGGACCGGGTCTTGGTGGGCCGAGCAGGGCATCGCTGCGGCGGCCTGGGCTTGGCGGGCCGCACCTGGCGTGGCTGCGGCCTGGCTCAGCGTCGCCGCGCCGGGCGCCTCTTCAGGGACCGCGGGCGTGGCAGCAGGGGTCGGGGCACTCGCGCTGGCAGGGGCATCACTGGACTCACCCATCGGTGGCAGCATCGGGGTCTGAGTCGTTGCCACTCGGTCTGGCGCTCGGCGCGCGGCTCTCCCTTCATAGGCCTGAACCGCGGCAGCCATCTCCAGAAGTTCCATGCGTTCTTCTCTGATCTGCTCCACGACCCGGGTCTCCAGTCGGTCGCAGAACTGGGCCAGCTCCCGATACCACCAGGCAGCGGAGCCCGGTTCTGGGTTTCTGCGGTCAGACGCCATTTCTTCTGCGCCCTCTTCTGCACGATTTCCCAGCAGTGGACTCGTCGTTGCCTCTAGTAGCAAGCTGTTCAGTTTCCGCTCTGCCTCTTTCAGCAGCTCCTCTCCCAGCAGCAGGCTTCTGGCTCCCTTTCTGTCCCGACGTCTCTGGACGCTTCCGCTCTCTTCACAAGCGAGGTCAGAACTCTGCAGGGGATCTCTGGGTAGCCACACCTCTTCGTGGGCGGTAACTTCTCCCAGCGCGGGCTGCTGTTGTTTTTCAGCGCGCTTTTCATGGTGGCAATATGGCGGCGCTTCCAATTTTTCAAGCGGACCGCCCAGGCACATGGTCACCTGTCTGGACAGGTCTAGTCCTTATCCTGTTCGTGACGCCAGATGTGAAGCCCCACAGGTGTTGGGTCGGTGCATTACCTTCAGGGACTCCACTCGGCTGGATCTTGTTACAGGTAGGAAATCTTCTATTTGTCGTGACGCCACTCTCAGAATTGCGGTCAGTGGGGACCGCCACTGCAGATTAAGGGATGCCTGGGGCTGATGGTGAGTGCAGTTAGTTGGAATAGCCTCCTGAGAGTGAGGCAAGCCCCAGGGCCCTGTGTAGGTGCGTAGTACCACAAGGCGCAGAATAACTCCACACACGCAGAATGTCTTTCAGGGGTTTTACTCACTTCAGATGGCAGGGTGAGTAACCCGGGCGTAGCTGGGATGAACCAGGCTGGAACCAGGTATCCTTCAGGCTGACTTCTGATGGTGACTACCAACTCGCCTTCCTTAGCCCTTGGTGGTTTGGGGTAACCCCGACTTTTAGTCCCTATGGGGGTCACCCAGGGAAGTTGCTGAAGCCTCACTCCCCTTCGTTTGCCGTTTGCTTGTCGCCTGGGCCAGATCACTCCAGCTGCTTGCCTCCTGTGAACTGTGGGCCCTAACTGTGGCTACGTGGCTGCGGCTTTTAGGTGTTGTGGTGTGGGCTTTGAGGGCCCCACACCGGCAGGTTTAGCAGGGAAAGGTGGATCTATCCCCGCTCCGGGATCTGCCGCCCGTTTGGGCCTGGTTCTCCCTAGCAGTCTCCTTACTTCCCACTCTGTGCTCTCTCTCTAGCTGGAGATGGGTTTCGGGTAGCACTCCTAGGTGACCGTTCTCCCCTGTCGGTAGCCACTGCGCGGACGCTGTCAGACTACAGCAGCCCAGGGGAAGGGGTCAGCTCTCCTCGGAGCTCCCTGGACTCTGCTCTGAACCGGCTCACATCTGGGACCTTCACCGCTGCTCCTGTCTGAGCTCCACTTCCATGCTCCTCACTGCTCCACCCTCTGCTGCAGACTGTTTTCTCCTCCTTCTCTTTTCCCTTTGTGCCTGCCTACGCCACCTAGCAACCAGGCTCTCTTACCACACCCCTTGAGAGGAGATGGAGGCTTTTGGCCCCCTCCACTATTCCAGTGGAGGTGAAGGCTTTTCCCCCCTCCTGGGATCCCCAGGGGTCCTCTCATAGGTACATGTGTGAGACCTGATCACTATGCGCCTGTGTAGTCACACCTCGGTCAGCCTTCTGGATTACCTGTTTGTACTGTCCCCAGCATGGGTGCAGTACTCAGTGGTGCCTGACCAGGTCAGGGGCGCCACAGTATGAGAGCCCATGTGGCTAATAAAGTCCACTTGTATTTCACTTTATTGGTGTGCTGCCGCCATATTTTTTCATGTTGTTTAACAGGCTTGGCAATTCACAGGAGGGCTTGCACCTGAACTATCTACACCGTGTGCAGAATTATTAGGCAAATTGTATTTTAGAGGATTTTTTTATTATTGATCAACAACAGTGTTCTCAATCAACCCAAAAGACTAAATATCAAAGTTTAATATTTTTGGAAGTTGGAGTGGGGTTTTTTTTACATTTGGCTATCTTAGGAGGATATCTGTTTTTGCAGGTAACTATTACTGTGCAGAATTATTAGGTAACTTAATAAAAACAAAATATATTCCCATCTTACTTGTTTATTTTCACCAGGTAAACCAATATAACGGCAGAAAAATTTAGAAATAAACATTTCTGACATGCAAAAACAAAACCCCCAAAAATTAGTGACCAATATAGCCACCTTTCTTTATCATGACACTCAACGGCCTACCATACATAGATTCTGTCAGTTGCTTGATCTGTTTACGATCAACATTGTGGGCAGCAGCCTCCCAGACACTGTTTCGAGAGGTGTACTGTTTTCCCTCCCTGTAGATCTCACATTTTATGAGGGACCACAGGTTCTCTATGGGGTTCAGATCAGGTGAACAAGGGGGCCATGTCATTATTTTTTCATCTTTTAGACCTTTAATGACCAGCCACGCTGTGGAGAAGGTTGGATGCATGTGATGGTGTGACGCCCCTGGTCTATCAGGTCGTCACAGCGTATTCCACAATCTGCCCTCCCATGCAGTGTCCACCTCCTTCTTGGTTTTGGGTCCCTAACTATATGGTGTTGCCTACATCAGCTAATCAAATCCTAGGTACACTCTGCACCACACCCACCAAACACACCAGTGGACGGCTTGAGTTGAACAGAGTCGCCCACCTGGGGGGGTTGGAAAGGGGATGTCAGGAATGCCAGAAGCAGAGAGTTGAGTCTGGGAAGTGAGAGAGAGAGGAGGTAAGAAGCAGGGCTCCTGGGAAGTAATCTAGGTGGCAGACGGTGGTCTGGGCCTAGAGGAGCTGGACCCCCGGTCGCAGGGGATCATGGCAAGGGGCATGGATCTGTCGAGGAGAACAGCCAGCGGCCTTACACCATCACCAGGCTGGGACCAAGGCACGACGGGGTACGTGGACCCTAGGTCGGGGAGTAGCTTCAGGTAACTCGATAATTTACCCGAGGAGAACGGAGTCTTCAAGAGCCATTCCCACCAGCTCCAGAATCTGGCTACTAGCGCAACGAGGGAAATAGGACTTTCCACCCAAAATAGTCCAGAAAATCCCAAGTGTGAACCTGAGAGCAAGCTCCCACACTTAACCACAGTAGGGAGCGGGACCCGGCAGGTTTCATACTACCGGGACGAACAGAAAAGCAAACTTAGTGCCAGGAGGCAGGTCACGGATCACCAGGCAGCACCATTGGTGATGGAACCCAGACTAAGCTCCCCTCTGCGGCAGCGGTATCCAGAACTTTAGTTTACCCAGTTGTTGGTGTCAGCTAATGGACTGAGTGAGTACGCAAGTGACCCTTTTACATCCAACGGCACCCCCCCTCACCATCACTGAATCCCGGGGTATTCCCCCCTACCTGTGGAGGGTCACAACATCTGGCTGCCCTATTCCATCATGCCCGGGTACTCCCAACTGCAGCGGTAGTACTAATAATTACCACATACCACGGGTCGCGTCACAAACTCTAATACATCGCCTGTGAATACCCCCCCCCTTCCGCGGAGACCCTTGAGCCACTGCGGATCCGGATCCGAGCAGCTCGGCTGCTGGCAGGCGGGCGGCACAATGGAGCATTGTCCTGCATGAAAATCATGTTTTTCTTGAACAATACCGACTTCTTCCTGTACTACTGCTTAAAGAAGTTGTCTTCCAGAAACTGGCAGTAGGTGTGGGAGTTTAACTTCACTCCATCCTCAACCCGAAAATGTCCCACAAGTTCATCTTTGATGATATCAGCCCTTACCAGTACCCCACCTCCACCTTGCTGGCATCTGAGTCGAAGTGTAGCTCTCTGCCCTTTACTAATCCAGCCTCTGACCCATCCATCTGGCCCATCAAGAGTCACTCTCATTTCATCAGTCCATAAAACCTTTGAAAAATCAGTCTTAAGATATTTCTTGCCCAGTCTTGACGTTTTATCTTATGTTACTTGTTCAAAGGTGGTGGTTTTTCAGCCTTCCTTACCTTGGTCATGTCCCTGAGTATGGCACACCTTGTGCTTTTTGATACTTCAGTAATGTTGTAGCTCTGAAATATGGCCAAACTGGTGGCAAATGGCATCTTGGCAGCTTCACGCTTGATTTTCCTCAATTCATGGGCAGTTATTTTATGCCTTTTTTGTCCAACATGCTTCTTACGACCCTGTTGGCTATTTGCCATAAAACGCTTGATTGTTCGGTGATCACGCTTCAAACGTGTGGCAATTTCAAGACTGCTGCATCCCTCTGCAAGACATCTCCCAATTTTGGACTTTTCAGAGCCCGTTAAATCTCTCTTCTGACCTATTTTGCCAAAGGAAAGGAAGTTGCCTAATAATTAAGCACACCGTATATATGGTGTTGATGTCATTACACCACACCCCTCCTCATTACAGAGATGCATCACCTGATTTACTTATTTGGTAGTTGGCTCTCAAGCCTATACACCTTGGAGTAGGACAACATGTATAAAAAGTATCATGTGATCAAAATACTCATTTGCCTAATAATTCTGCACACAGTGTAGCTGGCACTGCTTTTGATATGTATTTTTACATAGATAGATAGATAGATAATATTCTGCTGAGGATACAAAGAGAGAAGCACAGTAGTGTCGTGGATCAGCACTGTCATTTTTTTTGCCTTCTCCCCACACTGACAACATTAAAAAGATTTTAAACTGGTTGAGAATCTGTTTAAATGAGAAATATAATCCTAAAAAACATTTTTTTCATTTTATTGACTACAAAGGGGAGATTGGAAATGATTGAATACTATTTTATTTATAAGGCATTTGTCAAATATTTTCATAAATGGCTGGAAATGAAGGGATATGATAAAGTAATTTACATAATAAATTTCCCATCAGTCTAATGTTGCTGGTCTTAGCTGTCCAACACTGATAAAATTCCAACTAACCTAACGTAATTGTTGCTGCTAATTATTTTCCCAGCAGATATGTGCCGGCTATCCCAGCTGAGGTCAGTGATTGGCTGCAGTAGTCAAATGAGGATGTCAGTATATCATCATAAGTGAACAGTTGACAAAAACTAACGTTTGAAGATCGGCAGTGTTGTGGCGCCCCTGACCTGGTCAGGCACCACAGAGTATTGCACCCATGCTGGGGGCAGTGCTTCCAGGTAATCTCCAAAGGCCAGGATGAGGTGCACACACAAACACATAGTGACCAGGTCTTGCACACCATTAGAAGGGACCCTTGGGTAGCCAGAAGGGGTTAACTTTCAATTCCCAGCAAGGGGTATGATCAGAGGCTGGTTGCTAGGAAGCAGGGCAGACAGGAAGAGAAGGAGGAGCAAGTAGTTTGAAGCTGAGTGTGGAAGAGTTTGGAAGGGAGCAGAGGGGCTCTGATGTCAGCCAGGCCCTGTGGAGTGCAGTAGCTGAACACGGGGGAGAAAGGGTACCTGTGGGTCGGCCTGAAAGACACCCAGAGAGAGGGGTGGCTGAGTAAGGAGATCCCTGGTATTCCAGCACGCAAGGGGAGACAGGTCCCCAGAGCAGGCAGCAAATCATCCAGAGCTGCTCAATCTTCAGGTGGGGGTACTTCATGCCCTCACCACCACCACACAGAGTCCGAGCCAAGCAGCAATCACCAGGCCCATAAGGGGACAGGGCCAGAAGCCATCCCACCAAGGTCACGCTGCCGGCAGACGGGCCAGAGAGGGGAGCGGGGTTTAGAAACAGCTTCCCTGGAGGAATCCTACCACACTTCAAGTAAGGGATCCTCCCAAACAAAAGGAGGGCGAGTGGACAGCTACCCTCAGAACGGCCTTCTGGAATTCCTGGTTCCACCTGGTTATCGCAGTGTCGCCCAGGCATCTCACAGTGACCACCAAACAGTGAGTAAACACGTTAAAAGACTTTTTGTACTGTTTGAGTTATTCTGCGACCTGTGGTTCCACACACCTAACCAGGGCCCTGGGGCTTGCCTCACTCTCAGGAGGTTATTACAACTAACTGCACCCACCATCAGCCCCAGGCATCCCTTAACCTGCAGTGGCAGTCTCCACTGACCGCAATTGTGAGAGTGGCGTCACGACAATCCCAAAACGAAGGTTCCCTACCTGTGACCAGACCGACCCATCACGTGGAGTCCCTGAAGGTAATGCACCGTTACACCGCACCTGTGGGGCTTCACATTCTGGCGTCACGAACAGGATAATGACTAGACCTGTTCAGACAGGTGACCGTGCGCCTCAGAGGTCCGACGGAAAAAATTGATCCGCCGCCATATTGCCATCTTCAAAAGCGCACGCTGCAGCCCGCACGAGGAAGAAGAGCACCGCCCACGAAGAGGTGTGGCCGCCCCAGAATCCCCAGAGCATTCTGACCCAGGAAGTGGAGGGAGCGCGCAGATTTTAAAGAAGAGAAGCGGGACCTGGAAGAAAAATGAACGCTGCGGGAGGTAATGCCCCCTGGCAGGGCGACGCAGGCCAAGCGATGCCAGCCCCCGGCGCGGTGAACGCAGCAGCGCCTGGTGCCGGTGCCGCGGTCACAGCTGCACCGGCTGAAGTCGCCCCGATTATGCCGATTTCCTTACCGTATGTCCCAGGGGCGCAGTGGCTGCCCCAATATGCCGGCAAAATAGACACACTGACCGGATTTAAGAAAAAGATCAACACCCTGCTGGACATGTACGCAATGACCGGTAAGCAGAGGGCCGCCAAGGTGCTGGGACAATTGACTGGAGCAGCAGAATTGGAGGCTGAGTCCTGGATCAGTGATGAGCGGAGCTCTGTAGAAGCCATCTTTGCCAAACTAGCAGCTGCTTTTGAACACCGCACAGAGGGAGAGCTGAGGATGGACTTCTATAACTGCCGCCAGAAGCCCCAAGATAGCATAAGAGACTATGCCCTCAGGCTGCAGGCTGCACTACGGGCTCTCAAGCTGGTGGACCCTGTCAGTGACCAGGAAGGAAGCCGGATGATGAAGGAACAATTCTTGCGGGGCCTGCACTCTCCTGAGGATGGGAAGCAGATGAAGCTGTGGTCCCTGGAACACCTTGATGTGGACTTCGCCATTCTGAAAGACAGGGCGGTGAGAGCACTCCAACCTCCTGGGGACACAGACCCCGTCTCACCAGCATGGCCTGCCAGTTCCCCGGCTGCAGGAGCAGAATCCTCTTCGCAGGCCCTGATAACTGCAAAAGGACTCAACACGCCAGCTGAGGCCATAAATACGCTATCCACCCAGGTGCAACAGCTCAGCAAGGACGTCGCACGAATCCTGAAAGCAATGTAGCTGCCCTTAGAAACCAAAGTCCCTCATCGGATCCTGCTAGCTGACAGCCCGGAGGACGTCCCTTGGATGCGGGGGAGAAGAGGTCCTACAGCCCGAGGCAGGAACAGTGATCGCTATGACTCATCTGGACAACCCATCTGTCGTCGTTGCCAGGAGGCAGGCCACTATGCAAGGGCTTGTCCTTTAAACAAGCCAACCCTGGGGCTGAGGGCCAGTCCTCAGGATTAAGAAGATCAGGCCCAGTTCACTGCCGTGATCAGTACGTGGGTGGATGTCCTGTCCTGTCCATCGTCCTGGATGGGATCCCTACCCCGGCATTATTGGACACCGGCTCTCAGGTAACCACGATCCCGTATGTTCTTTATCGTAGATTTTGGTCAGACGACGATCTCCGACCACCGGACCCTGCCCTCACCATCTATGCTGCCAATGGACAACCTATAGACCAGATTGGGGTCAAAGAGGTAACCATAAAGGTGGGAAGGCAGGAAATGAAAGGACAAGGACTGATTGTTGTGGACACTGATGTTAGAGAAAAGAACCCACAAATGATTTTAGGCACTAATGTCATAGAAAATTGCCTAGGAGAAGTGTTATTATTGCTTCACCAGATTGTTGAAGGTGCTGAGGGCGGATCGCGGAGAGCCTTGCAAAAAGAGATCTGGGTCATTCTGAGGAAGCAACAGGTAAAACAGACTGGCGGTGAGATTGGTAGTGTACGGGTAATGGATGCTAACCCCATTGTGGTACCCCCACGGAGTGAAATGATAATGTGGTGTAGAGCAGCGGTAGGTCTCAGAGGACAGGATTACCAGGCTGTACTAGAGCCCACTCATTCAGAACACTGGCCCACGATTCTGACAGCCAGGGGGGTAGTTGACGTACACAAGGGAGGAGTGCCTGTACGAGTGTTGAACTGTGGGGAAGACGAGGCCAGACTACCAAGGTACGCTACCATAGCCAAACTGTTTACTTGCCCAAATGACGCTATAACACCTGTAGGTCCCCTGACACAAGCTGACTCCAAAGAGGACGAGACCTCCCAAAAGCAGTTAGAGGACTGGTGCCAGAAACTCCATGTGGGGACTGACTCTACACCCACCTACCAGAAACACGGGGTTCATAGGGTCGTGCAGGAATATGAGCAGGTCTTTAGTAAGAACCCACTAGACTTCAGTAGAATCAAAGGGGTACAACATCACATACCCACAGGCAGTCATCCTCCCATTAAGGAAAGACATAGGCCTATACCACCAGCCCATTACCAGCGCACAAACGACATGCTGAAGGGCATGAAGGAGGCAGGAGTCATAAGGGACAGTTGCAGCCCCTGGGCAGCTCCCCTGGTCCTGGTAAGAAAGAAGGATGGCATGATGAGGATGTGTGTAGATTACAGATGGATAAATCAGATAACACACAAGGATGCCTACCCTTTGCCAAGGATAGAGGAATCCCTCGCTGCCTTGAAAGCCTCTAACTACTTTTCTACCCTATATCTTACTAGTGGCTACTGGCAAGTATCTGTAGCAGAGGAAGATCGGGAGAAGACAGCCTTCACCACCCCCATGGGCCTCTGTGAGTTCAACAGCATGCCATTTGGACTCTGCAACGCCCCCGGGACCTTCCAGAGGCTGATGGAGTGCTGCCTAGGGCACCTCAACTTTGAAACCGTCCTGCTCTACCTGGATGACGTCATCGTGTATTCCAAGACCTATGAGGATCACCTGAAACACCTGGCCGAAGTCTTTGAAGCACTATCGCAATATGGGATGAAGCTGAAACCATCCAAGTGCCACTTACTGAAGCCAAAGGTCCAGTACCTCTGTACCTGGGTCTTGTGTATTCAGTGCAGAAGAAGTAGCGCCAGACCCAGAGAAGGTCACAGTCATCCAGGAATGGCCCACACCCACCACCGTCCAGGAGGTACGTCAGTTCCTTGGCTTGGTAGGCTACTACAGAAGATTCATCAAGGGCTACACGAAGATGGCAGCGCCTTTGCAAGAGCTCCTGGTAGGCCAAGCAAAGAAGAAAGGAAAGACCTCCGGCCCACCATTTCACTAAGGAGAAGCAGAAGAACAATCCTTCAGACAAATGAAAGGGGCCTTGACGGGTGAAGAGATCCTAGCCTACCCTGACTACAATCTACCATTTGTACTGTATACAGATGCCAGTAATGTGGGACTGGGAGCAGTGCTTTCACAGGTGCAGGAAGGCAAGGAACGTGTGATGGCGAATTATGATTTTACTGTCAAATATCGAGCTGGCCGCAAAAATGGCAACCCAGATGCTCTGTCCAGGATGCCTCACCTAGCAGACGAGGGTGAAGACGTAGATGACCTCGAAGAGATTGAGCTGGCAGAGTTCCATCGCCATGGGGCCAAACAATGTCGGCAGTCACGTGTCAACCGCCAAGAGGTGACCCTGAATCCACTACCTCACTACAACTGGAAAGAGACCCAGGAAAATGATCCAGCGGTAGGCTTGGTAAAGAAGCTGATCACCCAACCTAGCCCAGCCTTGACAAAGGAGCCCCACCTGAGGCACAGAACCTATGGAAGGAGAGGGGTCGATTATTCATCTATCAAGACAAACTCTACAGGAGCATCATTGACCCGAGGACGCATGAGAAGGTGTGGCAAGTGATTGTACCACAGAAGGATACAAGGATGGTGCTAGAAGCCTATCACAATGGCGCAGGCCACTTTGGTTGGAAGAAACTCGAGGCACTACTTAAAGTAAGATTCTACTGGGTAGGCATGAGATCCGCCCTAGAGAAGTGGTGTCGAAACTGCGGGCCCTGCAATCTTAGAAGAAAAGACCATCACAGCCAGAAAGCACCACTCCAGCCAATCCAAACTAAACGGCCCCTGGAGATCGTGGCCCTCGACCATGTGAAGTCGCCCAGCAGACAAGGCTACAACTACGCTCTCACTATAGTTGACCATTACTCCAGATTCCTGGTGGTAGTACCAGTCAAGGACTTGACCGGTCAGACTGCAGCCAGAGCTTTCCAGACACATTTCTGTCGACCACATGGTTATCTAGACCAAGTGCTCACTGACCAAGGACCAACATTTGAAGCTGAGGTGTTTAAGGAATTTTTGTAACCTTTACGGCTGCAAGAAGATCCGTACCACGCCTTACCACCCTCAGACTAACGGCATGTGTGAGAAGATGAACCACATTATTCTCGACCTCCTGAGAACTCTCCCACTAGAAGAACGAAGTCAATGGCCAGAAAAGCTCCCTAACATAGTGGACATGTATAACAACATCCCTGTGAGTTTCACGAACTGCACACCGGCATATCTGATGAGAGCCAGACCAGGAAGATTGCCAGTAGATCTGGAAATGGGAGTTTAGACCCCTGAAGATCCTCTACAAGGTGCTGATTGGGATTCCAGCCGCCAAGCCCAATACAAGAAAGTACAAGAGTTTGTGGAGCGAAGCTTGACTCAGCAGCATGAGAAACAAGAAAAACTTGACTTATGACTAAGGACTTTTTTGTTTTTATTCAAGTCCGAAACGCGTAAAGCTCCCCCGTTATAGATACAATCTTGGGTCTCCACTACATGTTGGTTTTTAACGTTTAAAATAAAGGCTACGATGTTTTTACTATAAGGAGTTTTTTTGTGCCGGATCCTTCCTTCAACTTCTTACCACCAGAAACAAGAAAAAGCCTACAATCAAAAAGCACCTGCTGTTCCTTTGATACCTGGAGACGTAGTCCTCAAGAGAAAGAGAAGACATCATAAACTTGACAATCACTGGGAAGAAGAACCCTATATTGTGTTACCATTGACGCTTAGCCGTGAAAAGACATGCCTCATCAGCAAACATGGAGGAAAAACAACAGCTGTCATTTCTAGAGATCGCCTTAAGAGATGTCCTGAACAGCTAAGAGTCCCTGAAGAAGTTTCCAACCCTTCAACAGTCGAAGAACTAAGAGAAAAGATGATCCATACTGTACTTGGAGATTTTCCAGCGAGTTGGGCCTCAATACAATGGAGCAGTTGTTATTCCAGTCATTACATTCCCTCAACTTAGAGAAGAAGTAAGAGAACCAGAAGAACCTGTTCAGAACCTTGAAGAGCCAAATGTAGCTGAAGCAGAAGACCATGCACTTGTATCAGCACCCAGTACACCCATCATTCACATTGAGACACATACACCGGGTGGGAGGACACAACCTCAGACAGATGACAGTATAGTACTGCGTAGATCAACCCACAGCAACTTTGGTCAGCTCCCATTACGCTATAGAGAAAGTACAGTTTAATCCAAAATTACGGTATAAAATGTAATGTTTAACCTGTTTACAGTTAACTAACGTTTAAGAATGTGCCCACAAGGACTATTGTGAGAACTTTTTAAAATGTTTTCTTTGCATCTGGTTACGTGCACTTTAAAAAATGGACCACAGGTTATGAACTGGCTATAACCACGAACTCTCGCCTTGTAAAAAGTTACCTCCTTGGTACCAACCATCAGAGTCTGCCTGTTGAGGGGCATGGCTCTGCACCAACAAGGGGGCACGCCTGTTTATGGGGCCTGCCCTTCAACACTCTGAAGCGGGTACGCCTGTTTATGGGGCGTACCTTACACCACCCTCCTCAGGAGAGGAGGATTGGAGGAAAGGTCTGAGGAAATGGATGGCCCAGACCTGGTTACCAAAAGGACCGATGACCTACCTCCTGGAGGTTTTTGGGTGGGTCTCGGACTTGTGGGTGATTGGTGGTGGAATGGTACCTGGTATGTTTAAATGTCGTCAATGTAAATAGTTGCCCCTGTGTGGGAAAAGTTTGTAATTACCCTTTTCTTCTTGTCTTTGCTGCCCGAGGACGTGCTGCTGATAACCAAGGGGGAATGTGGCGCCCCTGACCTGGTCAGGCACCACAGAGTATTGCACCCATGCTGGGGGCAGTGCTTCCAGGTAATCTCCAAAGGCCAGGATGAGGTGCACACACAAACACATAGTGAAGAGGTCTTGCACACCATTAGAAGGGACCCTTGGGTAGCCAGAAGGGGTTAACTTTCAATTCCCAGCAAGGGGTGTGATCAGAGGCTGGTTGCTAGGAAGCAGGGCAGACAGGAAGAGAAGGAGGAGCAAGTAGTCTGAAGCTGAGTGTGGAAGAGTTTGGAAGGGAGAAGAGGGGCTCTCATGTCAGCCAGGCCCTGTGGAGTGCAGTAGCTGAACACGGGGGAGAAAGGGTACCTGTGGGTCGGCCTGAAAGACACCCAGAGAGAGGGGTGGCTGAGTAAGGAGATCCCTGGTATTCCAGCACGCAAGGGGAGACAGGTCCCCAAAGCAGGCAGCAAATCATCCAGAGCTGCTCAACCTTCAGGTGGGGGTACTTCATGCCCTCACCACCACCACACAGAGTCCGAGCCAAGCAGCAATCACCAGGCCCATAAGGGGACAGGGCCAGAAGCCATCCCACCAAGGTCACGCTGCCGGCAGATGGGCCAGAGAGGGGAGCGGGGTTTAAAAACAGCTTCCCTGGAGGAATCCTACCACACTTCAAGTAAGGGATCCTCCCAAACAAAAGGAGGGCGAGTGGACAGCTACCCTCAGAACGGCCTTCTGGAATTCCTGGTTCCACCTGGTTATCGCAGTGTCGCCCGGGCATCTCACAGTGACCACCATACAGTGAGTAAACACGTTAAAAGACTTTTTGGACTGTGTTTGAGTCATTCTGCGACCTGTGGTTCCACACACCTAACCAGGGCCCTGGGGCTTGCCTCACTCTCAGGAGGTTATTACAACTAACTGTACACACCATCAGCCCCAGGCATCCCTTAACCTGCAGTGGCGGTCTCCACTGACCGCAATTCTGAGAGTGGCGTCACGACAATCCCAAAACGAAGGTTCCCTACCTGTGACCAAAGCGTCCCATCACGTGGAGTCCCTAAAGGTAATGCACCGCTACACCGCACCTGTGGGGCTTCACAGTGTCACACAGAGTTTTGCACAAACTTAGTTGAGACTGTTATGGCGGCGTCGGCCTCTGTTCAGATTGCAGATGCTGACACTATGCTCGATGGCTCTGGGATCAATACAGGCAGACTTAGGCGTGAACCTGCTGTATGCTGATTCATAGGCAGGCTAGCAAGAGTTAATCTCTGCTGGTCTGCTTGCTTCTTGGATCAATTATGGATCCTTTTGTCATTTCCATAATTGATCCTTTTTTTTTTCACATCCTCATTGAAAAAATGATCAATTATGAAATCGACAAAAAATCAGTTAGATGGATACACAACTGGTTTAATGATCAGGCACAACAAGTAATACTAAATGGATACACGTCAACCTGGAGGAAAGTCAAAAGCTGGGTGCTACAAGTCTCTGCCATGGGCCAGTGCTGTTTAATATCTTCAGAAGTGATCCGGATAACGGAATTATTGGAAAACTCAAACTTCACAGATGATACTAAGATAGGAGGAGTATCCAACACTAGAGAGGAAAGAGAGTGTATTCAAAAGGATCTAGACACACTCAAACAATGGGCCAAGGAGAACAGAATGATTTTTAACAGGGACAAATGCAAAGTCCTACATCTGGGTAAAAGAAATTTAAAAAACACATACAGTATGGGAAGAATAGAACTAGGTAATAGCACCAGGGAAAAGGACTTGGGCATCATAGTGGATCCTAGATTCGACATGAGCCAACAATGCGGAGCTGCAGCTAAAAAAGGCCATAAAAATTCTGGGATGTATCAAGACAAGCATTAAATCTAGATCAAGAGAGGTCATTATTCCCCTTCAGTATACTCTGCCCTGGTCAGACCCACCTGGAATACTCTGTACAGTTCTAGGTACCCCATTTCAAGAAAGACATTGACATATTGGACCAAGTCCAGAGAAGAGCAACCAAGATGGTAGAAGGTCTTCAAACCATGTCATATAAAGAACAGCTAAAAGAACTAGGAAGGTTTAGTTTGAAAAAGAGAAGGCTGAGAGGAGACCTAATAGCGGTCTACAAATATCTGAAAGGTAGTCACAGAGCAGATGGATCTACCCTATTTTCATTAGCACAAGTAAGTACAAGAAGCAATGTGATGAAACTTAAAAGAAGGAGATTCAGATTAGACATTAGGAAAAACTGTCTAACAGTGAGGGCAGTCATGGAGTGGAACAGGCGACCACGGGAGAAGTTGGATAAACAGAAACTGGATAAACATGCACTTGCAGGGGGTTGGACACGATGGCCCTTGAGGTCCCTTCCAACTCTACCATTCTATGATTCTATGATAACATGTTGTGGCATGATCTGTCATTTCTGCTGTCCTCCTATTTTTGCCGGTTGAATCCCTCTACCCATGCCAGCTATAGTTTGTTTTATAAAAAGCATAAAAACAAAAAAACATTTTTTTTCCTTGGTTTCTCTTCTTATAGTTTGTTTTATGTTGGTCTATGAGGTGTGGTGTCCCAGACTCGTGAAAGTTATGCTGATTTGCTTGGTGTGGTTGTGGAGTTTATCCGTTTTGTTTGGTAGCTTCTTTCCTGCTCTTGTTTCCTCCTGAATCTGTTATTGTCTTATTCTGTGTATATGCATGCTGTTTGACAGAGTTTTGGTTTTCCTTTATTTGTCTTTATCTGTGGGTTTTATTACACTACTGTCCCATCTCTCCCTCGGGGGAGGGGAATGGAGAATATCAGATCAAGACTGGTAAGGAGCAGGGCCAGGAAGGAGACTCAGGCATCTCCACCGTCATGAGTATCCCTGAGATTAGGGCTAGCATAGGGCCCACGCTAGTTTGATTGATAGCTTAGGAGCCCCGATTCCTCGCTATCCCATAGCCACTGTGATAGGCAAGGGATCTACCAGGTAACTAGATATTTTGTTCTTTTATCACATGAAATTGTTGTACAATGTTTTAAAGTTGAATATATAAATACTATGCAGTGACTTCTAATGCTCCACCTAGTGGTGACTTTTCACAGCCTGAATTCCACCTCTACACAGGGAATATGGAGGGAATATATTCCCTCTGTATCAGGGAAAATTGCATCAGAGAAAATTGAACCAGAACATTATATTGAAAATTTCTAGATATAGAAGTGCAATAGAGGTTTCATGTAAAACTAGAGAAGACGCGGTACTCTTTACTATCCTCGATCTTCAGCCATCATCTGCAATGTATACATATAAACACAACAAACAGTTAACTTTATGACACCGTCCATATCCATTCTCTTTGACATTGTAAAGCGTTGTGTTGTTCTTTGCCCAGACAGCATGATGCTTTTGTATAAATTATGCTGTGTATTTGCAATTTTTGCAGCTCAACGAAGTTCTGATCAAAGCACAAAAAAAAAAAATCAAAAACACCTTGGATATTTCATGTGGTTTTTCATGTCATAGTTTGGAAACAAACTGAAAAGTCTGGATAGAGAGGAATGAGACCTTAGAGAACATGTCAACCTCCCGGCAAACTTCACTCGTTTTCAGAGTGTTTTATGATGGAATTCAAAGCCGTCAGTGCAGTCATGTAAAGATCATCGCATACAAATGACAAGCGACTGGAAATTCATCGGGACACTGTATAATAGGGTTCTAGTGGAAAAGCAGCTAACGATTTATAACTCTTGGTACCTGTGCAAAAACTTTTATTGAGTAATAATCTAAAATGCTAAGGAAATGCGGGACAGCAATCACAGACAGGATGGTAAAGAGAAGTGGTGGCAATAGTATCAAGGGGAATTTGTAGTTTGCAAGAAAGCGGACATTTTAATGGGACATGTCCTTGAGATGGTAGCTGGTAAAAAGGATTCATTACTACAACGTACAGATTTACAGGCTTTTAAAATGTGACTTGACTTCTAATGGAATGAGATTGTCGTCCTCCTCTTGCTCTGCTGTACCACTTCAGCATGAACAAAACTCTTTAAAAGTAACTTTTGGGTGTTTTTTTATCATACATCGCCAGTTTACAAGAAAATAGCAAACTTTGTAATATATCTTATCAGAGAATCTTTCTCCTTCTGAGCTAGTCAATTATTCGCAATATTCTCAATTCAAAGGTAGTGTTGAGTGAGTAGGTAACTATTCGTAGTCAATATGCTGTTAGAAAGTACTGTCCACTACTCACATATTCGTTACAAGTAGCGGGCGCAATATAAGTCAATGGGAAATACTCGCTAAGTAGCGAGTAACCCGAAAGCTGTACTATTTGCTACTCGCATGAAAAGTACGGTTTAAGGTTTCTCGTTACTTAGCGAGTTTTTCCCATTGATTTACTATACATTGCGCCCGCCACTCGTAATGAATATGCAAGTTGCGGACAGTACTCACTAACAGCATAGTGAGTACGAATAGTTAGGTACTTGCTCAACACTATTCACAGGTAATGTACTGTATGTCTTGAATGAATGCTAATTTCTAAGTATTGAGATAGGAGATGACAGTTGGTACTTATAAAGTTCTATGGAGAACTGTATTGTTTCAGAAGAACTTGCAGCAGAATCTCTGTGTCTGCCTCTAGCTCCTCCCCATCCCTTCTCCATAGAATTTTAAAAGCACCAACTATCATCTCCTATCTCTGTAATGGGAAAGTGTCATGGACAGACTAGTGGAAGGTCCATCCTGAGGCAAAACACACGACAAACAGGGGTTTCACCACAACAAACAAGGGGTACACCAGCGGCACTTTAGCAATGGTGGGCCCTGGTGAGTGGGAAGATGGACACCTCCTCTACTTACCTGCAACTGTACCCTGCACTCCTAGCCAATCCCTATACAGGTTCCTCACCTGTCGCCGGCCATGAACCTGAAGCCCTGAGTGACCCGATAATAATCATGACTAGTTAGTAGACAGGTAAGGATCACTAGTCCCACCGCTGCACAAACAACACACATGGGAAGGAAGGCAAACAGGGGAAACAAGGAAGTATAACTCCAACTTCTTGGCTGCAGTCAGGCACCAGGACTGCAGCCTACACCACAACAGACAGTTAGGATTCCAACAGCTCCTTCCATCTCCAGGCCAAGTCTCACAATGATGATTCAGTATATCCGACACCCTCTACATGGAGCAGAGGGTATATATAGGGACAGAGAGTGGTCGCAAATCGGGAGCACCTGAAAAGGTAATGAGAAGGCTGCAAGCAAGGAAAAATTGACATTAACCCATTAATTGCCAAAAGAAAGGAAACTACATTTAATATTGAGAGCCTTGCATGGAAATGACTCTCTAGCCCTGAATCTGTCACTTGTCTCATAATGCAGAGAGACAGCCGTGACAGAAAGCCTGTCTTCATTGAATTCAGTTTTTACAGATTTTTTGTAAGAATTGAAAGTGAAAGATCAATCCAACAGGTGAAAGAAGCAGATTTCTCTGATAATTTATATTACAAAATAGCTTATGTTCGTGTGTACTATTGATTTATGAAATACAAATTCTAACAACAGTTATACTTTAATAAATTCTGTACCAACATCACTGTCAACAATATCCTGTCGGCAGCCTGGTGTTTGTACAGCAAATTAGGTAAAGAGGTGGCTGGAATAACTTGCACCAAATTAATAGGCTCCTAATAAATGCATCACATTTTTACCCACTAAGGCTGCTTTCACACATCCAGTTTGAGCCGTGCGGCTCAATCCGGCTGTGAAACCTATGCAACGGATGCGGTGAAAACACTGCATCCTTTGCATACGTTTTTTACATGCAGCCCGTCCGGTTTTTGCCGCTTACAGCATGCTACTGAGCATGTGCAGTGGACAAAACCGCATGTGACAGCCGGATGCGTTTTTTGCCGCATCACGCCGCATCCGGCGTCCATAGGCATGCATTGAAAAATGCGCCGCATCGGCTGGATGCGGCGCGATGCGTTTTTTTTTGCCGCACAAAAAAAACGTGCCAGGCAACGTTCCATCCGGCCGCCGCATCGGCTAAATCTGCCGCATGCGGCAAAAACCGGACGGAACGCAAGCCCATGCGGCACAATGCGGCACTAATTAAAGTCTATGCAGGAAAAACGCAACCGGCAGCAAAAAAAACCGGTTGCGTTTTTCCTGCAAAGTGCCGGATTGTGCCGTACAGGAAAAACCGGATGTGTGAAAGCAGCCTTACTAATAAAGAAATCAAATCAGCCCCTGCTATAAATACTAGGAGCAAATCTGCAGATTACCTGCATTACCTATTCACTTTTCTCAACAGTTTCTACATTTTGGAAATCAATAAGTTGCAAATTTTACAGTATAGTTATGGCACAACATCACTTAGAATATTTTAGCACCGCGGCTTTATAGTCTATTGATTTTTTGCAAGGTTTACTGAACAACAGTGACTAAAGTAAACACTAAACATCTGATTATGCTATTCAAAAAGTTCCAGATTAGCATATTTTGGCTGTAGTTCATAGCGACTCATAAAATAACGTTAAATAGGAGGAAACTGCATCACTACAGCTATTAAAATCATTCAATTCCTCTTTTACATCATAGTTAAATTAAATAAAATAATGATTTTAATAGCTATATTGACTCAGTGTCCTATTTAACGCTGAACATCTGATTGTCATGAGAATCCTGAATACGGTATTTAATAAGGATTGTCTGAAACAGATCATTTCTATTAAGTCTTGTATCAAAGTAGTAAAACAGTTAATAAAGTCTCGTAGAAACACTGTCTGATGGTTGGAATGACCCTGGTGCTGTGGCTGTATTGTACATATCAGATTTCTGCAAGGTTTCTGCAAATAATTACTGGAGGCAATGAATACGCTCTGAAGCTATCTAGCCACTCAGCAACCTTGGTTTATAATCCTTGCTTTACTCGCCTTGACAACTTTCTAGGGAAACTCTAGGATAATTCTAATCTGATCTGTCAAACCATTAATACAATATTAAAGACGGGGTTTTCATGGGTGAGTTAGGAAAGCAGTGAAGACCTGAATTGGTCCACAGACTGGTATCCCTGCGCTGACTGTTCTCCCAGAGGTAGGCTTGATGGTAGCCAGGTCTGGGCACCCAGGATGTCCCTGTCTCCTCACCAGGCCCTGACCTAACTCACCGTACCACTAACCCCGGTTGGCAGGACACAACAAAATAACCCCCCTCCTCCCAAAAGACACAGACAGGGGGTTGACAAGAAACTCTCTCACTCTGCAAACAACCACAAAGGTCTCACAAAAAGGTATAGGGGGAAATAAAATGTGACGCCCTGGCAAAACCAGGTAGTCACACACAGTAGGCCCCCGCATAACACCATCCCACACAGGGTTACACACAGCCGACCAGAAAACCTAGTCACCCCCCAGAGTAGGAAAGGCACACCAGTGGGCGGGACCAAGCGGATGGAGAACGCCCACCTAGAGGTCTGGAGAACCCAGAACCCGGGGCGGGAAAAGCAGTAGTCTAAGTTGAAGTTCAAGTGCAGAGGAGTGGAGTAGTTGAGGAGAAAGTGAAGGCTGAGACAGAAAGAAAAGGCATTGGGGTTGGAGCCCCGGCATACTGGCTAGGTGGCAGACGGTGGTCCGTGTCAGTCAGGAGACGGAAAGACGGCTGTCAGAGATCCGAGGTGGACCGGGACAGAGTTGGAGCCTGCCAGTACCGACACCAGAGAACCGACCTGGAAACCGTGCACAGAGGGGGGTACTTGGACCCTGAAGCCAGGACCGGAACCAACGGCCTAGCTAATTAACCAATTGAGGGCAGGATTATAGGTCCTGCCCCAACCAAAGTTCCAAAAGCAGACAACAGCCCACCACGGTGGATAGGGCATCCACCAGGGCCCGGTAGATCCCAAGGGCCAGCATCAGCAGGCACGGCTCCCAACAAAAGGACCGGGAGCAGACTCCCGTGTTTCACACCGAGAAGTCCACCACACCAAACACAGAGTGCAGAGGAAAGTGACACAGACCACCAGCCCGGGTGTGGGAACAGATACACCCGACCATGGTGGCCGGCCACCAGCACCTTGGTTTACCATTGGACTTGTGTGATTCATTTAATCGTGAGTAAACTAACATTCCCCGGTCTGACCGGGCGCGCCGGCACCTGTAATTACCATCCTCATCATAAGAGACACTGGGCCCCGGGGCATCCATCCCTACCCACGGAGGGATTAACATCCAGCTGCCATCCCATCGTCCCCTGGGTGCCCCAAGACAGCAGCGGTGGTGCCACATTTCACCACAAACCATGGGTGGCGTCACAGTTTATGGTAAATACGTCCCCTTTTATTTGAAGTGTCCGCGCAACCCCCGGGTCCGGTAGAATCCCTCGAGCCACACTGCGGATCCGGATCCAAGCAGCCCGGCTGCTGGCACGGGGACGGCACAAAAATATAAGGGAGGACGAAAGGTACACCAAGGGACACTTCCACAACACACAAGCAGTAGATCGCAGGTCACCAAAGTGGATCGCCAAGGACACTGGATATTCGCTAGAGCATAAGCAGATGCTATCGTTCATCCATGGATATAGTTTACCTAAACCATGATAGGTTTCCTTATTAGGCAGTCCCATATTCTTCAGGAGGCCCCCAATATTGTGAACTTCCTCATTGAGTCATCCCCATCCAATCCTGGGGTAAATATCTTCTACGGGGCTTCTAATGCCAGGAGTCCAAATGTTCCCTGGTCCATTATTTCTAGTCCACCCATTTTTGCTGTCATTCGGAGATTCCTCTTTTCATATATCATCTTCCAGGTAGAACAGTGCTTTAGGAATTTACAGGAGATTAGGCATTTCCTGTCTTCATCCTCAAACCTAGGGGTCCGGAGAGGAATTCGATGTAGTTCTTCATAGGGTCCTCGTATATCTGTACATCGCCTTGAAACAACCTCCATCCCAGGCAGGCAACCTCAAACTCAAATTCATGGTCCTCTCCAAACAGAAGGATTGAGACTGTAAGAGAAGATGGAAAATCATTTAGAATTGACAGTGAGTATGATCACGCCTCTATTCTGACTGTAATCTTCTAATAGTCTGCTTCTGAAATGGTTAAATGTTTAGATAAAGGCAAGCCCCAGACAAGCTTCTTTTTACCTAACCAGCACTTCAGCATTCTGCGCCTGCGCAATTAAATACATACAAACATGATTAAGAAAGTGCAGTTCACAAAACAAGTTACTCCGATGGAGTAACGCTGTGAATCCCTGAGCACGCGCACTGCAGTATTGGGGCGCGGCATGAATGTATCATGTGACTTGGGCAAGATGGCGGTTGCCATCGATATTGCTGCACCACAGGACGGCGTTAGACTCACAGCCTGCGGACTGGTAAGCAATTATTTCATTACTGTTTTATTTAAATAGGGCACACATTGGGACATGGTACACTTTTCTCCCTGAGGAAGTCACACATGTAGTGGCGACATGCGTGGGGTCTTTTCACGCTACAGAAAAAGCTCCCCCCCTTCCCTCCCCCCCTTGGCATACCTGTCTCTCCCCATTTTGTGAGTATGGGCCTGATCTTTCTCCCACTTCTCATGTTGCACCTTTTTCCTTAGCTGTTGTGATATGAACAGAAGTATGGAATTAACTCTTTCAGGAGCAGGGAAAATATCAGAGTTTTTTTGGTGAGCAGATTATAGGATCTTGTTGATACGGCCCTGCTCCTAAATACAAATATTGATTGATTAAATGAGAGTGTGGGGTGTTAACATGGTATTGTTCATTGTTTAGTCAGGTCCAGTATTTATCATTTCCATCTGGATACACTAAGGAATATTGTTTAAGTGCAATTATCCATTGTCTCACTGGCAATAACGTATGTAACTAAAGCCTGCTTTACACCATACGATCCAGCATACGATATCGTATGCAATCGTACCCGCCCCCATGGTATGTGCGGCACGTTCAATTTGTTGAACGTGTCGCACAAACGAATAACACCCCGTCACACGTACTTACCCGTCCATACGACCTCGATGTGGGCGGCGAACACCCACTTCCTGGAGTGGGAGGGACATTCGGCGTCACATCGACGTCACACGGCAGCCAGCCAATAGAAGCGGAGGGGCGGAGATGAGCGGAATGTAAACATCCCGCCCACCTCCTTCCTTCCGCACTGCCGGCGGGAGCCGCGGGACGCAGGTAAGCTGCTGTTCATCATTCCCGGGATGTCACACACTGCGATGTGTGCTACCCCGGGTACGATGAACAACCTGACGGTCAATTTTTAGGAATTGAACGACGTGCATGTGATGAACGTTTTACCATTCAATCGCAATCGCACGTAGCTGTTACATGCTACAATGTAACTTACGATGCCGGATGTGCGTCACTTACGACGTGACCCCGCCAACACATCATAAGATATATTGTAGCGTGTAAAGCGCCCTTAAGCCTCTATACCTGAATAGGCATTGTATAAGTTTCAAATTTAGTTGGATTTGAGATATACCAACACTTGAGCATGCTCCTATGTACTGTTATATGTTTGACATCATATGCCGGCTTGTCATAACTCCCTTGACTTGACAATTCATATATCAGCCTTAGGGGAGGGTAATTTTGTACCGCACATTATTTATGCAGATAATCTGTACTGATCATATAAATATCAGAATAGGAGGTTGGTGTGTTGGGGATTTATGTCTTTATGCCTTGTTGGGCTTTTTAAGTGTTTTTAATGTCTATCCTTTTGTGTGCTCTTGTTGCTCTTTGAGCCAGGACATGTTTATACTATATGTATAATATGTATTATAATGTACAATAAAGTTTTTGTCACAAACTATTTAGTGTTTGGTGATCCCTGTATGGTATACCCTTTCTCTTTTCCTTAAATGTCTAAGGGATACTTTACACGCTGCGACATCCTTAGCATTTGCTAGCGATGTCGAGCGCGATTACACCCGCCCCCGTCGCACAGCCGATATGTGGTGATCGCTGCCGTAGCGAACATTATTGCTACGGCAGCGTCACACGCACATACCTGCTCTGCGACGTCGCTGTGACTGGCGAACCGCCTCCTTTCTAAGGGGGCGGTTCGTTCAGCGTCTCAGCGACGTCACAGCAGCGTCACTGAACCGCCGCCCAATAGAAAAGGAGGTGAGATGAGCGGCCGGAAAATGCTGCCCACCTCCTTCCTTCCTCCTTTTCCGGTGGACGGAGGTAAGGAGATGTTTGTCGTTCCATTGGCGTCACACATAGCGATGTGTGCTGCCGCAGGAACGACAAACAACATCGTACCTGCAGCAGCACCGATATTATGGAAATGAACGACGTGTCAACGAGCAAGGATTTTGCATGTTTTTGCGCTCGTTGATCGACGCTCATTTGTGTTACACGCTGTGACGTCGCTACTGGCGCCGGATGTGCGTCACTAATGACGTGACCCCGACGATATATCGGCAGCGATGTCGCAGCGGGTAGAGTACCCCTAAGAGGCAAGCAGGCACAGGGGTACACGGCTCCACCCACACCTAGTAGCCCCACATGTCTGCTGTTCAAATCAGAAGACATGTGCAGGGCTCGCCGCAGCAGCCAGCGGTGATTACCACTATACGACTAAGGATGTAGTGGTACGTCTTTGGTCGTGAAGGGGTTATGATGATCTCGCTGAATTTGAGTGTGGCCCTTTAATAGCATCCATCTGTGTTCATCATATTTTTTGCTTCTTAAAACTTGAACTATCACCTGTAAGTGGTTTAGTTTAAAAGTGGAAGTGCTTTGGAACCACAGCACCTCAACCATAATATGACAGACCACGTAATAAAGGTACAGAGTACGATCAGCAAGTGATCAGTTGTAATGGCAGGAAACCATAGCTGTGGGGAAAAAAAAAGACATGGACCGCACATTCAAAAATCATATTTTCAGCTAATGCCATGAGGCAAAAAATTTACAAAACTGAACATTAATTAGGTCCTTAGTTTATCATTCTGATCAGACTATATTAAGCCCATTACCTTGTCACAGTGAACCTACCAGTGGATCACTAACCTAAAAGGTACGACACCATGCGCAAACCACCACTGAAGCAACAGTACACCAGCAGGGGGAGCAACCTTGTGCACAATAGCACCCCTGTTGCAAGGCAAAGCACACATGGCTCAAGGTCATACAATCCCACAGACACAAAAAAATCTCAGCTGTATCCCTGGTGGCCAAAAGGCACTGTTGTCCAAAAGTGGAGACCTAGTTCCAGAGAGCCCTTTTGAAAAAGAGAGCTGGAAACTAGTCTGGTCTCCTAAGGGGAATGTGAGTCAAAGGCTAGTTTGACAGCCCAGACAAGGGAGGATTCGGTCCATACAGCCTTCCCCCTGTAGCCTCTGTTGAAGAGAATAAGATTACATCTATAACTCTTGCTAAAGAGCCTGTTACTTTTAAAAAGAAAAATGGAGAAAGTGCTCTGCCCTGTGTCAGCGGCCGAGCCGCTCGGATCTGGAACTGCGGTGGCTCGAGGGGTCTCCCGAGAGGGGGGCACGCGGACACTCAAAGTGAAAAGAGGGAACATGTACAGGGGATTTAGAAGTTCATGATGCTATCCATGGTGCGTGGTAAAATGGAGTACCACGGCTGCTGTTGGGAGCGTCCGTTGGCGGTGGTATGGCAGCAAGGTGTTTAACCCCTCCGTGGGTAGGGGTTGTGCCCCGAGGCCCAGTGATGGTAGCGAAGGGATGCCATTGTGGAGGAAATGGTTTCTGCGTACTCACTCAGCCCAAGAATACTGACACCGACAGCTTCTAAACCAGAATTCTGAGCACCGCTGCAGCAAGGAGGGAGCACGCATGCATCCGTGCCCTTGGTGTTGCTTGTTAGCCTGTGACCTTTTCCGTGGCACCTTCTTCACTATTTGGACCCTGTAGTGGGGAACTAGTCAGGTCCCGCTCACCCGTATGGCTAACGGAATGAACTTGCTCTCAGGGTTCACGCTTGGGATTTTCTGGAC
Organism: Anomaloglossus baeobatrachus; assembly: GCF_048569485.1. Classification (NCBI taxonomy): domain Eukaryota; kingdom Metazoa; phylum Chordata; class Amphibia; order Anura; family Aromobatidae; genus Anomaloglossus; species Anomaloglossus baeobatrachus. Next base: position 77,033,356 of record NC_134361.1, on the reverse strand, counting down.
TATGTGTTGGGAAAGTCCTATCCCCTCATTGCGCTATTAACCCCGATTTTGGAGCAGGTGAGGGCTGAATCTTGAAGACTTCACCCCTGTTGGGTAAATTACCGGGCTGCGTGAAGCTACTTCCCGACCTATTGTCCACGTACCCCATCTTACCCTGGCCCCTGCCCGGAGATGGCTCAAGGCTGCCCTCCTCGGCAGATCCGTGCCCCTTGACACGATACCCTGCGACTGGGGTTCCAGTTCCTACCAGGCCCAGACCAACGTCTGCCACCTAGCCACCTAGCATTTTTAGGGAGCTCTGCTCTGGACCTCCTCTCTCCTTCCCCTCTCTTCTCTTCCGCCCCTAACACTTCTCTCACTCTCCCCAACCAACCAATGTATAACTGCGAAGGCGATGAAGGTTCTGGACTCAAGGTACCAATGTAGCAATACCACACTTCCACTGACTTATCACAATTTTCTGTGTGGTGTGCCCAGGTGAGGAAAATGACACCCTCCACCATGGCTACTGCCCCGAGCACGTCTACAGAGGGGCACAATATTTTTCTCAATATAATGTATGCATAAGCAGTTATAGAATCGCACAGATTCTCAGAAATTAAGTTATCGAATGTCATGTATTTTTTCCTTCACCTAGCATCCGTATATCAAGTGCTATGCGCGTGTGCGTTTATTATTAGGTAAAAAAAAAAAACACACACACACTTGCATAGCTCTTGCTTGACATACAAATGCTAGGCAAGAAAAAAAACATGCTCACTTGCATGATATATGGATGTTAGGTGAAGAAAACGGATAATACTCATCTAACACATGCCAACTTTTGTGGCTGAGCATCTGTGTGATTTTATATACGCTAATGTGTGCACAGCTTTATAATTTCTAGCAATTGAAAATGGCGGTGTATAAAAGATATTGCACAGCAATAGTAAAGTATAATAATTGAAGATTCATATAAATAAAAATAAATGTATAATATGTCCAATAGATGGAATAGGAATAATAGAAATAAATAATACAATACAAATATGAAATTACAAACATATCATAAGTAAAGGCGAGACTGACATAATAATCAAGAACACAGTACATTTCGCCTTGACTTTCTATTGCATTGTATCGTTACTGTATTATATATACATAGCACTTTCTATTATTATACTTTACTATTTCACTGTTATATCTTTTATATACACCCATTTTCAATTACCAGAGAATATAATATTGACTATTTATACTATACCCATACCTGATACTATTGTCATGAACTTACTTCTGTGTATCGCCTCCCGTGTTTTTAATACAGTTTTTAATAGTAATATCTATCAATAAAAAAAATTTGGGATTTTTTTTTTTTAGACTATCCACTTACTCTATAGATGCATTATTTATATCATTGTATGAATTTACCTATAAGAAGGTTGGCAGGCTGTCACATTCCCTCCTGATGATACCAATCATATTAAAATAATGTTTTGATTTCTGCAATGTTTTCCTGTGGTAGGAAGTGTTAATTTCCCTGTGGGCTGCAGTACTAACCACTGCCCACAAGAGGTAACCTTCTTCCTCTTTACTCATATAGACTCTTCTTTAGTTTCATAGTTTCATAGTGTTTAAGGTTGAAGGTAGATTTACGTCTAACCCATTACCTAACCTACCTTTTGATCCAGAGGAAGGCAAAAAAAACCCATGGGGCAGACAGTAAGCGCCCCATAGGGAAAAATTTCCTTCCCGACTCTACATATGTCAAACAGACTAGTTCCCTGGACCAGAGAAGGACAGGGTTAATACCTAGTCATCCAGGTAGAGGGAAGAGTGATAGAGAACAGGTGAATCAGTCCCTATTAGAACGTCAGTTGAGTGTAGTGAGTGAACAAAGCAGGAGTAAAGGACACCTTTAGAAAGAAGGCAATTGTTGGGTGTGTGTGGCAAGTACAAGGGAGCAAGTTACAGCAAGAACCTTTATTGACGACAGAGATCTACTATATAGACAAGTAAGTCATAACTGCTAGTAAGCTAGTGAGTCCAGTGTTGGCCAGTCATGGGGGACCTTTGGAAGGAAAAGAATCTGCCCAGCTTAGTACACAAGAAGAGGGAAGCGGCTCTAGGAGCAGCCCTTGTAAGGGATCAGAGCCAGTAGTCTGGGTACAGAGTTCACAAGATAACACATTGACTCATGTGGCGCTATGCCGGGAAGATGGAGATTCATATCATCTGTTCTGTCTGTGTTCAGAAATGAAATGCCATTGCCCGAATCCATTATGTATGTTCCTCTGTATTATGCAGGAGAGAACTTCAAGTTTACTACCTGCTACCCTTTGTACCTAAGTTTATTTTTAAGTAAAGAAAACTTTGTTTCTATCAACTTATCTTATTATGTTGGGGATAAAGGGGTCTGGCACCGCTCAGAGTGTGGTAGGGCTTAACCTGAAGGTATCCACAGCAGCAACAGTACCATCACATACACATACCAAGGACCCCCATTTTCCTTTATCATGCCAGGACGTGGAAAGCGAGTATCTCTCCCCCATCTGCTGCCTCAAGCCACGTTTCAATCCTGACTGGTAAATGCTGTAAAGGGAAAATTAATGCCATAAAAATAAAGCACAAAAACCAATGGCGGAATTGCAATTTTTTTCAATTTCACCACACTTGTAATTTTTTTGTCATTCTCTTTTACTCTATATGGTGAAATACATTCCAACGGTCTCTATTCTGGCCCTCATGGGGTTCACATGGCATTATTATTTCACATAATCCCTGTAACCACTTCACTGTCTCCTCCTTTGGACTTAACTAACAAGCAACAGCTGTCGCTGTCATCCCTCTTCCTCCAGATGTCTGATTTGTCTGAAGGATGGGACAGTGAATGATCACAGGGATTGAGTGACATAACAATGTCACGTGAGCCCCAGGAGAGCCAGAGCAGACACCACTGGAATGACTCCAGAGGTGAGTATAGGTATTAGCATTTTACTTGAACATAATATTTGAAAAGGGTGTTATTTTAGTAGTGGAAGCCCCTTTAATTTTAAGTGTTAGTGTCATACTGCTGACTCAGGGACCAAGACACTGTTACAGTTATTAGATTGGTAGGAATAAGAATAGGTAAGTGTTGTGACAGGTGAACAGTTTTATATTGAGCACTTTGTGTGGAACTAAAGTGCACATACAGTATACAGTTAGGTCCGTATATATTTGGACACTGACACAAATTTTGATTTATTTTTTTGTTACCTGTTTACTGAAACATATTCAAGTTATAGTTATATAATGCAAAAGGACATAAAGTCCTGAATTTTAGCTTTCATTTGAGGGTATCCACCTTAAAATTTGATGAAGGGTTTAGGAGCTTCAGCTCCTTTACATGGGCCACCCTGGTTTTAAAGAACCCAAAAGTAATTGGACAATTGATTCAAAGGCTGTTTCATAGGCAGGAGTGGGCAATTCCTTTGTTATTTCATTCTCAATTAAACACATAAAAGTCCTGGAGTTGAACTGAGGTGTGGTGCTTGCATTTTGAAGTTTTTGCTGAGAAGTAAACATGCGGACAAAGGAGCTCTCCATTCAAGTGAAACAAGCCATCCTTCATCTACGAAAACAGAAAAAAAACATCCAAGAAATTGCTACAATATTAGGAGTGGCTAAATCTACAGCTTGGTACATCCTGAGAAAGAAAGAAAGCACTGGTGACCTCAACAATGCAAAAAGACCTGGACGCCCACGGAAGACAACAGTGGAGGATGATCGCAGAATAATTACCAAGGTGAAGAGAAACTCCTTCACAACATCCAACCAAATGAACAACAATCTCCAGGATGTAGGCGTATACACCGTGTTCCAAATTATTATGCAAATTGGATTCAAGTATAATAGCGATTAATTTTTTTTTTCAATGAAACTCATTGATGGTATTGTGTCTCAGGGTTCTTTGGATCACTGAACTCAATCTCAGATACCGGTGATAATTAGTTTGCCAGGTGAGCCCAATAAAAGGAAAACTAGATGCTCCACAATATTAAGCAATATTAAGCAGGCCACAGTTTTCAAGTAACATGGGAAATAAAAAGGATCTCTCTACTGCCAAAAAGCATCAAATAATGCAATGCCTTGGACGGGGGATGAAAACATTAAATATTTCACGAAAACGTAAATGTGATCATCGTACTGTGAAGAGATTTGTGGCTGTTACAGAGCACATACGTGTTTGTGCTGATAATGGCAGAATGAGGAAGGTTTCTGCAAGACAAGTCCATCAGATTAAAAGAGAGGCTGCTAAAAAGCCGTTACAAACCAGCAAACATATTTGAAGTTGCTGGTGCCTCTGGAGTCCCTCGAACCTCAAAGTGTAGGATCCTTCAAAGGCTAGATGTGGTGCATAAACCTACTATTCAACCACCCCTAACCAGTTCTCACAAGCAGAAATAATTGTAGTGGGCCCAGACATACCTGAAGACTAATTTTCAAACAGTCTTGTTTACTGCTGAGTGTCGAGCAACCCTGGATGGTCCAGATGGATGGAGTGGTGGATGGTTGGTGGATGGTGTCCGTGTACCAACAAGGCCATGACATCAGCAAGGAGGTGGAGGAGTCATGTTTTGGGCTGGAATCATGGGGAGACATCTGGTAGGCCCCTTTAGGGTTCCTGAAGGTGTGAAAATGACCTCTGCAAAGTATATAGAGTTTCTGACTGACATCTTTCTTCCATGGTACAAAAAGCATTAATGTGCCTTCAGGAGCAAAATCATCTTCATTCATGACAATGCACCATGCTGCAAAGAATACCTCTGTGTCATTGGCTGCTATGGGCATAAAAGGAGATAAACTCATGGTGTGGCCACCACATTCACCTGACCTCAACCCTATAGAGAACCTTTGGAGTATAATAAAGAAAAAGATCTATGAGGGTGGGATGCAGTTCACATCAAAACAGCAGCTCTGGGAGGCTAATCTGACATCATGGAAAGAAATTCAAGCAGAAACTCTCCAAAAACTCACAAGTTCAATGGATGCAAGAATTGTGAAGGTGATATCAAAGAAGGGCTCCTATGTTAACATGTAACTTGGCCTGTTAGGATGTTTTGGATTTAAATAGCTTTTTATTTCGGTGAATGGGACCTCCTAATGCTGCAAATTCCACAATTGAGCATTTTCAGTTCTTTAAAACATATAGAATGTTTAGAAACTCTACTGTGCCTAATAATTTGGAACAGTGCATTTTGAGGTTTGTTTGTTTTTTTTTAAAAAAATGAAGATTACACTGTTATCATTGGGAGGTTTCTTCAATAAAATTAGATGTATACTCAACGGGTGATGACTTTTATTAGACTGACTCTTATTTGCACCGACCATTTAGGAAAATCAGAGAAAAATATAATTTGCATAATAATTTGGAACATGGTGTAAATATCCAAATCTACCATATAGAGAAGATTACATGAAAGAAACTGCAGAACGTTCACTGCTCGGTGTAAGCCACTCATAAGACTCAAGAATAAGAAAAAAAATCTTCCAACAACCAGCACAGTTCTGGAACAACATGCTTTGGACAGATGAAACCAAGATCAACCTCTAGCAGATTGATGGTAAGAAAAAAGTATGGTGAAGGCGTGGTACAACTCATCATCCAAAGCACAGCACATCCTCTGTAAAACAGGTCGGAACTGGTGTGATAGTCGGTCATGCATGGCTGCCAGTGGCACTGGGTCTCTAGTGTTTATTGACGATGTGACACAGGACAGAAGCAGCCGGATGAATTCTGGGGTTTTCAGAAACATTACTATGTGCTCAAATCCAGCCAAATGCAGCCAAACTGATGGGTCGGCGTTTCATGATACAGAAGGACAATGACTTAAAATATAAAGATAAAGCAACTCAGGAGTTTATTAAAGCAAAGAAGTGGAATATTCTTGAATGTCCGAGTAAGTCACCTGATTTCAACCCAATCGAGACACATTTCCCTTGTTAAAGACTAACTTGAGATAGAAAGGCCCACTAACAAACAGAAAACTGGAAACTGCTCCAGTAAAGAGCAGCAGATCTTTAGGAAACACAACATCTTGTGATGACCATGAGTTCAAGCCTTCAGGCAGTCATTGCCAACAAAGGGTTTTCCACCAAGTATTAGAAATTAACATTTTTTTTCCAAATATTTAATTTGTCCAATTTCTTTTGAGCCCCTGAATTGAAGGGATTAATTTTAAAAAATGCTTTAGTTCCTCACATTTTTATACAATCATTTTATTCAACCTACTGAATTAAAGCGGAAAGTGTGAACTTCAACTACATCTGAATTGTTTTATGCAATATCCATTGTGGAAATGTACAGAACAAAAACGTGAAAAATGTTGTCTTATGCACCTAACTGTATACTCCTATAGGACACATAAATAGAGTATCTAGTATCTGATTATCTGGCTTGCTCAGCTGCTTAAGTGTAGCGCCCCTGAAACAATCAGGGAGCTACAAGGTACTGCATCCCCACCAGGATGCAGGGCCTACCTCTAGGGACCCAGAAGACCAGTGCCGGTAACACACAAACACTCCAGAAAATCCCAGCTTTTCCCCAACAATCCCCCATAGAATAGTACAAGGCTAGGGTTGGACAAATGGATGGCCGCCTAGAGGTGCAGTTACTCCAGTCCACTAGACAACCAGGTGGGAGGGACAGACAGTGGACAGTCAGTCAGAGTCGGTGTGAGAGTGAGAGGAGTAGGAGTCTAGTAGTGACAGTGAAAGTGAGCAGATGTGCCGACAGGAGTGAACAGTGACCTGAGGGCCCGGGCGGTTAGTTGCCGGTGAAGTATGGTGGAGTACTTACGGAACTACGCACCAACGGGGTACAGGACCCTAGGTCAGGCAAGAGCTCCAAACAGACCTGATAAAATCTGCACAGCGAGGGGACCATCAAGGACCCCACTGACCTTGAAGTTCGGGACTCAGTAGCAATGGGAGAATCGGGGACAGGACCAGAGACTCCAACACCACAGGGTTCACGCTACTGTGATGCCCTGGACTAGCCAGGTAGTCACAGTTAGTGCCCCACATAACACCTGTCCCCTAATAAGGTGTCATCAGCCAACCACTAAAACCCTAGTCACCCCCCTCAGGGCTTGATGGGCACACCAGGGGGAGCGTAGCCAGGCGGTTAGCACGCCCACCGAGGAGTTCAGAGAGCCTGAGGCGGGAAAAGTTCAGTGCAGATTAGTTTTGGGTGTGAAGGAGTGTGGAAGCAGGCCTGTGTAGCAGGTCTGCAGTAGTCTGACAGGTGCCAGGGTTGGAGCCCGGGCACCTTTGGCTAGGAGGCATATGGTGGCCTCAGCCTGCAGGAGTCGGGAAGATCGCTTGGCGGAACCGTGGTGGACCAGGACAGGGTAGTGGCCCGCCGGTACCGACCCGGGAAACCGACTCGGAAACCGGATCACAAAAGGGGGTACTCAGACCCTGAAACAAGGTCCAGAAGCTACTGGACTGAGTTAATTAACTGATTGCGGCCAAGACTATAGGTCCTTTCCCACCCAAAGTCCCGATTGAAGACAACAGCCTAACAAGGGGGATAGAAAGCCACCGCTCAGGCAGAAAGATCCCACGGGCCAGCGTCTGCGGGCAAAGGGCTCTCCCGACATCCACAAAGCCAGGGAGCAGACTCCTGATGCTAAAGCGCAGGCAGCCCACCAACACTCAAAAAGGTGCAGGAGAAAGGCAGAGACCACCAACCAGGTGGGGGACCAGACCGCAGCCGGCTGCGGGCACCGACCACCATCATCTTGGTTTACCAGAGACTTGTGTGTGTTACTAATCGTGAGTACAACAGTGCCCTCCGGCCGCGCACCTCCCTGTACCGCCCAACCGGCTCATCCCCAATGGGTCCCGGGGCCACCATCCCTACCCACGGAGAGGTTAACAACTTGCTGCCTAACATCTCCCCCCTTGGTACCCCGTAAACAGCAGCGGTGGTGTCTACCTTCACCACAACCCATGGGTGGTGTCACGAACTCAAACATGGCTCCTGCCGTGCCCCTACATCCCTTAAAAGCGCCAGCCCCCCCTTTCAGATCGAAGTAGACCACAGGGCCCCCCGGGTCCGGAGACGCTCGAGCCACCACCCGGCAAGTCCGGATCTGAGCGGCTCGGCTGCAGCCGAGCGTGGGGCAGTACACATCTATCATACGGACTGCAAAAGAAGTCCACCAGGAGGGGATCCCCAGCTCCTCTACGCCACGGGGACCCACCAACCAAAAGACAGGTGCAGGGGAAGAAGCCACCACGTTACTAAACCGGCACTGGGACTAAGGGGACCTGAAGGTGAAACCAGCCGGCCTCGGGTAACCAGTGACCACCTGAAAGTGAGTAAAGAACCAGTTGCACTGAAACCCTTGTGGGGCCTACCTTCTTCCGACACCCGTCATATCACCTACCCTCTGGGGCCCAGCCCTGCTTGCGGATGGCCTAACATCCAGGCTGCCATTAACACCAGCCCCAGCAGCAGGAACTGTGCAGCGACGGCTCCATCTACATAGCCGCAAAACCGCAAGTGGCGTCACGTGTGAACATTATTCAAATTCCCTGTAAGTATTCCCCTTTCAAAGAGCACCCAGGGCACGGGACCGGACAACGACCACCAAAGTGACATTCCACTGTTATACACCGCCCGGAACCAAGTACCCCATAACCCTGGGCGACACATAAGGAGTAAGACATAACCCTTTTCACATTGGCGGAAATGTTGCCTTGCTTTCTACTCTCTGAAATGCAAAAATAATTTATTACTATTTTCTCTATTCATAAGGTGGAGGGGAAGGAAGGATCGATCATTCAATTAAGGGGAGGTTGTGTCACAGTGACATGGTAAATCATAGAAGGACATTAAAAGCAACTTAACAAGGAATACTATAATCAAAGTCTGTAATATTGTAATAAAAATAGAGATTGTACATTGTAATAACTGTATCCAGGAACCTGGCATTTAGCTATAAAAGAAAATTTGGATTTTTCCTTGTTACTAATAATATAGATTTTGTTTGCAACTATTAATGCTGCTAAAAATTGGTTAATTTGTAATAATTATCATTTTCTGGCTATTGCATAGAAACGAATAGAAGTAGTAGTAATTCAATTTAGAGAAAATAAATAGATGCCTGTCTGTAATTTGCAATATCTTCATACTGTATACAAATCTGTGAGATTTATTGTTTTCCAGGGGATGAATATACAGTGCCTATAAGTAGTATTCAACCCCCTGCAGATTTAGCAGGTTTACACATTCGGAATTAACTTGGCATTGTGACATTTGGACTGTAGATCAGCCTGGAAGTGTGAAATGCACTGCAGCAAAAAAGAATGCTATTTCTTTTTTTTCTTTTTTTTTTAAATTGTGAAAAGTTTATTCAGAGGGTCATTTATTATTCAACCCCTCAAACCACCAGAATTCTGTTTGGTTCCCCTAAAGTATTAAGAAGTATTTCAGGCACAAAGAACAATGAGCTTCACATGTTTGGATTCATTATCTCTTTTTCCAGCCTTTTCTGACTAATTAAGACCCTCCCCAAACTTGTGAACAGCACTCATACTTGGTCAACATGGGAAAGACAAAAGGAGCATTCCAAGGCCATCAGAGACAAGATCGTGGAGGGTCACAAGGCTGGCAAGGGGTACAAAACCCTTTCCAAGGAGTTGGGCCTACCTGTCTCCACTGTTGGGAGCATCATCCGGAAGTGGAAGGCTTATGGAACTACTGTTAGCCTTCCACGGCCTGGACAGCCTTTGAAAGTTTCCACCCGTGCCAAGGCCAGGCTTGTCCGAAGAGTCAAGGCTAACCCAAGGACAACAAGGAAGGAGCTCCGGGAAGATCTCATGGCAGTGGGGACATTGGTTTCAGTCAATACCATAAGTAACGTACTCCACCGCAATGGTCTCCGTTCCAGACGAGCCCGTAAGGTACCTTTACTTTCAAAGCGTCATGTCAAGGATCGTCTACAGTTTGCTCATGATCCCTTGGTGGACGCTGAGACAGACTGGTTCAAGGTTCTCTGGTCTGATGAGACCAAGATCGAGATCTTTGGTGCCAACCACACACGTGACGTTTGGAGACTGGATGGCACTGCATACAACCCCAAGAATACCATCCCTACAGTCAAGCATGGTGGTGGCAGCATCATGCTGTGGGGCTGTTTCTCAGCCAAGGGGCCTGGCCATCTGGTCTGCATCCATGGGAAGATGGGTAGCACGGCCTACCTGGAGATTTTGGCCAAGAACCTCCGCTCCTCCATCAAGGATCTTAAGATGGGTTGTCATTTCATCTTCCAACAAGACAACGACCCAAAGCACACAGCCAAGAAAACCAAGGCCTGGTTCAAGAGGGAAAAAATCAAGGTGTTGCAGTGGCCTAGTCAGTCTCCTGACCTTAACCCAATTGAAAACTTGTGGAAGGAGCTCAAGATTAAAGTCCACATGAGACACCCAAAGAACCTAGATAACTTGGAGAAGATCTGCATGGAGGAGTGGGCCAAGATACCTCCAGAGACCTGTGCCGGCCTGATCAGGTCTTATAAAAGACGATTATTAGCTGTAATTGGAAACCGAGAAACCTCAATCATCAGTATAAAATAATAAACTTTATTGTATAATCGATATTAGAAAAACACACCCAGTGATTGTGAACACACACAGGGGTATATTAAGAGATTGTGGGAGCAACCTAAATGGGACCCTTTTATTCTCTTTAAGAGGTCAAGCTCCTATATAACCTACGGGGTAATATGTACCAATATATATATACAAAGCGCCATATTTTTCTCTGGGCGCCCCCGTTCAGATTCAATTTTTCTCTCAATGCACCCTCAATAAAAAGTATTAGCCACTAACGGGGCAGGGAGATGGAGGAGAGGGGAGAAAACATTCTCTATGGGGTCCCTATCTCACCCTATGAATCTCACTCCTACCTACCAACGGAGGGTGTGACGCCGTAACTGTTTTGGGCGCCCCCGTTCCACGTCGGCTTGCCCTTGATACGCCCTAACTACAAGTGGGTAATTTGCTAAAAAATGGCACAACACTCGTACGTGATTCAAGATGATAGAGTAATAAACCCACAACCTGTGTTTTAAGTCCGTACGTTTGTAACCATTATGCATGGAAACACACAAAACCTCAAAATATGCAGGTATATCAAAATGCACTTAGATAGTCAAAAAAAGATAACAGATTCCTCAATCATGCATTTTTGTTTTGGAATAATCCTACATGTTAAGAGGCAAAACAACACATAAAAAATGCAACAATTTAAACCTCAAAGGGGGAATTGTTAAATTCCAACTACTTCCCTTCAGATGAATGTTTTCATACCGCCTCGACGCGTTTCCCCTTCATTTTAGATTCAAGAATCATCAGGAGGCAAAAAGAATCCTAGCTGTCAGATGTGGTGATCCATGGCTGTGTGCCCTGACCACAGAGTGGTTATGGGGGTATATGCAAGCGTCTCTTGGAGGATAAAACAACCTATGGGGTCCTTGAGACCGACCCCACGAGTGTGTATTTGGTGGAGCTTACAGGGATCTTGGATCAGGCCCTGGAGACACATTTAATTTCCAAGAAAGAATACGAATTTATGTTACCAACTAAACCGGCAGTGGCCACTTTCTACACACTCCCGAAAATTCACAAGGGGTTTCCCCCACTCAAGGGACGCCCAATAGTATCGGGAGTGGGGTCAATTACCCAAAATGTTGGCATCTATATTGATGTAATCCTCAAACCCTTCGTCCTTGCTCTACCATCCTATATCCGGGATACTTCTGATCTCCTTTTGAAAACAGACGGGGTCTTGATCGAATCAGAAATGTTCCTTGCATCAATTGATGTGGAAGCCCTTTATAGCTCCATACCACATGCTAGGGGTATTGAAGCAGTACGTCATTATCTCCGGTCTAGAGCAGTGTACTTGCAACCCCATAATAACTTTGTTTTGGAGCTCCTGACATATACCTTGACGCACAACTATTTTGTTTTTGACGGTAAGTACTTCCACCAGCGCAGGGGCACCGCGATGGGGAGTTCTTGTGCCCCATCGTACGCCAACTTGCTCCTGGGCTGGTGGGAGGAAACCGTCATTTTTTCTGATGACTCCCCCTGGTGGGTCAAATTGATCCACTTTTGGGGGAGGTTCATCGATGATATTTTTTTGATTTGGTCAGGTAGCAAGGTAGACTTCCATAGATTCATCAAGGAGATTAACACTAATGAATTTGGTCTGTCGTTCACAAGCGAAATAGAGTCATCATCACTAGCCTTCCTGGATATTGTTTTTTCAGTGGATAACCAGGGACACCTTTCCTCTCGAACTTATAGGAAACCAACGTCGACAAACAATCTCTTAAGATGGGATAGTTTCCATCCGATCCCTCTAAAACGTGGAATACCTAAAGGGCAATATCTCCGTATGAGGAGAAATTGTTCTAAGAGAAATGATTTTTTTGAGCAGTCTAGAGACCTACAAGAGCGTTTTAGACAAAGAGGTTATCCGGATGAAGTTTTGAGAGGAGCTTTTAAGCATGCCCTTAATAGAGATAGGGAATCCCTTCTACAACCTCGGGTAAGGGCAAACGATGAAGAGATCATTAGAGTTATAGGAACATTCGACTGCCAGTCAGAAAGAATTTATGGCATACTCCGAAAACACTGGGGAATTCTTCGTGCAGATCCAGATATTTGTAACAATGTTGCTCCCCGTCCATCAATTACTTACAGACGTGGAACTTCGCTTAGGGACCAACTAGTCCATAGCCACTATCAGAGACCAGTTCCCCCAGGCACTTGGCTTGATAGGAAACCTTTAGGATGTTTCCGGTGTGGGGACTGCAAATATTGTAATTGGGTTGTCAAATCAAAAAGTTTTTGCAGTGCCAGTACCGGTAAAAAATATGTTATCAATGATTTTTGCAATTGCAAGACAAGTGGGGTGGTCTATATGGCTACTTGTAGCTGTCCCCTAAATTATGTAGGTAAGACGACAAGGGAGCTACGCAGACGTATCGGAGAGCATTTAGGGGACGTTAGACACAAGAGGGACACCCCCCTGGCCCGTCACGTCTGGGAATATCATCAGGGTGTTAGTAAGTCCATCTCGTTTGTTATTATTGAAGTGGTTAAACCAAGCCCTAGGGGTGGCGATCTGGATAAGAGGATTCTACAGAGAGAATGTAGATGGATTTATTTTCTAAAAACACAAGTGCCGAATGGTCTAAATGATAGGCTAACTTATTCCCCATTTCTATAAAAAATATATATATAAAATGTTTTCATATACAATATAACTTTTCCTCCTTTCTCATTTATTCCAATTGGTCTCATATTGATGAAGAATAAAAATATTATATCTTGTCCCGAATATTATATACCCAACCCGTCATTGCCCCGAGAAAGGGGATTTACGGGCATTAGTTCTATACACCTTTATAATCTTTAGGTGTTCAAAATCACTGGCGTTGACAAGTTGGTTTTGTTTACTGCCTTTAAAAATTAAGGCCCTGTTTTCATCCTATCATAATTGGGGTTTTTTTCTTTCCCCTCTCCTTTCCCCCCCCCCCCCTCTTCCTCTTTTTAATGGTGCTGCTATTAGATAGTATGTGATATCCCTTTAAAATGCGCTGTTATTAGACAGTATGCTTATACTTCTCTAAAATTTCATTTAATCACCTTTGAACCCTGTAAGGGTTAAGTATTGTGTCTTGTACTTCACAGAAGTCTTTGTGTCTCCGCGCGTGCGCAGCTGTGCTGCTGGCATCAGATCGGACGCAGGAGTGGGACGCTTATGCGAAGCCGGGATCCATCGCGCATGCGCGATGGAGTCTTTTCATATGTCGGCGATGCTGGCGCCCTGACGCGCATGCGCGGTGACGTCAATCTATATGCATATCCTGATTGGACGGCTGTGAGACGCCCTTGCTGGTGACGTAGACGCTGCAGATTGGGCTAGATGCGGTTGCCCTTATGATTGGAGGGTTTTCCGAATCGCAGCATCTGATTGGGTGCTGCGAGTGGAGGCTTTTGGTGATATGTTATGCTGGATGTTCAGCGTACAGGCACGATTGTGTTATATCACCCAGGATTTAGGGTGTCATGTTGTTAAATATAGATATCAGAATTGATATCTTACAGTATATAGTAGCTCGATTAAACAGAGCGTATGTGATATATAAGCATCGCTCGATTCTATCACCATTTATGGGGGATGGTGTTTGTGTTAGTCTGGGGGTTGATTTCATCTGGAGTCTTTTAAGGGAATAAGGGCGGTATTTGTTTACCTGCCGCACCTGTCTGAAACTGCATATAACTGCACAGCGCCTGCGTGCATCTGGGTGGCGTGTGCAGTGAATCAGCAGAGACAAATTAGCCAGTGATTTTGTTTGGCCGACATTTCCATGTGACTTAATGGCGCCGGCTTTTAAACCCTGCACACTCTGTGGTCAGGGCACACAGCCATGGATCACCACATCTGACAGCTAGGATTCTTTTTGCCTCCTGATGATCCTTGAATCTAAAATGAAGGGGAAACGCGTCGAGGCGGTATGAAAACATTCATCTGAAGGGAAGTAGTTGGAATTTAACAATTCCCCCTTTGAGGTTTAAATTGTTGCATTTTTTATGTGTTGTTTTGCCTCTTAACATGTAGGATTATTCCAAAACAAAAATGCATGATTGAGGAATCTGTTATCTTTTTTTGACTATCTAAGTGCATTTTGATATACCTGCATATTTTGAGGTTTTGTGTGTTTCCATGCATAATGGTTACAAACGTACGGACTTAAAACACAGGTTGTGGGTTTATTACTCTATCATCTTGAATCACGTACGAGTGTTGTGCCATTTTTTAGCAAATTACCCACTTGTAGTTAGGGCGTATCAAGGGCAAGCCGACGTGGAACGGGGGCGCCCAAAACAGTTACGGCGTCACACCCTCCGTTGGTAGGTAGGAGTGAGATTCATAGGGTGAGATAGGGACCCCATAGAGAATGTTTTCTCCCCTCTCCTCCATCTCCCTGCCCCGTTAGTGGCTAATACTTTTTATTGAGGGTGCATTGAGAGAAAAATTGAATCTGAACGGGGGCGCCCAGAGAAAAATATGGCGCTTTGTATATATATATATTGGTACATATTACCCCGTAGGTTATATAGGAGCTTGACCTCTTAAAGAGAATAAAAGGGTCCCATTTAGGTTGCTCCCACAATCTCTTAATATACCCCTGTGTGTGTTCACAATCACTGGGTGTGTTTTTCTAATATCGATTATACAATAAAGTTTATTATTTTATACTGATGATTGAGGTTTCTCGGTTTCTAGTTTCAAAACTCAATTCAATTGAACCGTTTTTTTGATAATTAGCTGTAATTGCAAACAAGGGTTATTCCACAAAATATTAAACCTAGGGGTTGAATAATAATTGACCCACACTTTTATGTTGAAAATTTATTAAAATTTAACTGAGCAACATAACTTGTTGGTTTGTAAGATTTATGCATCTGTTAATAAATCCTGCTCTTGTTTGAAGTTTGCAGGCTCTAACTTATTTGCATCTTATCAAACCTGCTAAATCTGCAGGAGGTTGAATACTACTTGTAGGCACTGTATGTACCTTTCATAGTGGACCAGTTGCCCATACTTTTATATTAGTAACTTCTATACAGTGTCAGAATCAGTGTGCTCCACATACAGAACCAGCCGGAGGTGTAAAGTTACAAAGACCTTAGAGGAGTTTTCCTACAAACAAAGCTCATTTTAATAAATAGATCTTGGATAGTGATGGGCAATCCCGAATTGTAAAGTTCGGGGTTTGTACCGAACATATAGTGAAGCTCGTGTTACAGTTCGGGTCCAGTTGGGGTCCAGGGGCTGTAAAAAAAACACATTATTAAAATACATTCTGATTATACTTACAGGGCCTGTCTCATAGCCGCTTCTGCTTCCACGTCCGATCATTGCTGTGCCCCCCGGTAAACACCACTGACTAAAAGAACCTTCCATGACGTCATAGCCATGTGACCAGTCTAGTGTGAATGTTGTACAGACATTGGCTTACAGACTGGTCACATGGCTATGACGTCAAGGAAAGTCTCTAACCCACGAGTTATCTACATTCATACCAGACTTGTCACATGGCTATGATGTCATCGAAGGTCCTGTTAACTGAACTTTGTCTGTCACTGTGCAAGTGTCGCATCGGCATCACCCGACAGGAGCGGTCGGCTGCATATATTTCCATGCAGCTGAGGCGCTTGTGTCCGGAGAGTGTCAGGCTGTATCGGGTGATACCTATTTGAGACACAAGTGGAATCATCTCCTCACTGTCAGCCTGCTTCTCGCTCTGTACAGGGAACTCCGGGTAACTATCTGTACCCGGCAACTCAGGTGATTAAAAAAAAAATAAAGGAAAAATAAAGGAAAAAAAGGGAAAAGCAGGAGCGTTATACTTACCAGTGCCCTGAGCAGCTGTAACACTACTTCCGATGCGCTCATACTACTTCCGGGGCCGCTCATTACCCTCATGGATATGTACTGCTTCCCTCGCCCACTGGCAGCTGCAGCGTTTCCGATTGGTTGTAGTCAGACTGCACCTCCACCCTATTTTTACACCATGATAGACACACACAGCGTCTGTGATTGGTTGCAGTCAGATACGCTGTCACACAGGGTGGGGACATGGCGTGACTGCAACCAATCACATATTCTGAGACCATTAGTGGGCGGGGGAAGCAGTACTTATGCATGCAGTTAATGAGCGGCCCCGAAAGTAGCGTTACAGCTGCATGGGAGATTGATAAGTATAATACGCCTGCTCTAGTCCCCTATCCCTTCTACCACCATTTTAAAGTTCTTGATTCGGGTCCCCATAGACTTATATGGGCACCAGTGTTTGGCCAGATAACATGGATTAGTATTGGGCCCAAACTGATTTTTTTCTTTAAACCCAGTTGGACCAGCTGATCCCGGGTATCTGCGGATCTGCCCATCGCTAAAGAGGATGTGGAATATATACAAAATATAAAATATTGTGTTGAAAGTTACGTTTTGCTTCCAAAAAAATCTGAAAGCAATATGAGCAAATTGATTTCTTAGGAATCTCTCAAAAAAAGTTAGTAAATTTTGGGGGGATTTTGACAAATCCATTAAAATATGGATGATTTGAGCAAATGTGCCTGAAACAAATTTCACGAGATTCATTCATCTTTATTCAGAATCCATAACACAGGTCTGCAAAAAAAATGTTTTCGAGAGCTGTTTTGGTTATTCGACATAATATTTATGTTTTTGAGTGCTCTGAATCCAAAAATGACATCCGTTTTGTCATAGGACATCACGTTTTCTGACAATTTAAGTAACTATGTTAAATAAGACAATACCTCAAAATAAATTAAAATAGACTCATAAAATTAATTTTTTATTACAAATGTTTCATGAAAATCATTTTTTTAACTGCAATGAGGTCAATAACACACACTAAAATTGATTCTTCTTCCCTGTGAGGCTTCTCTTGGTACATTTACGCTTGTGAGTAGCATCTGTAATGTCTCTCTGAAGCGTCCAACAGTAGTCTGCCATCATTGTAATGCTCCATCTCCCCTGGTATCTTCTTGTAGTCTGCCATCATTGTAATGCTCCATCTTCCCTGGTATCTTCTTGTAGTCTGCCATCATTGTAATGCTCCATCTTCCCTGGTATCTTCTTGTAGTCTCCCATCATTGTAATGCTCCATCTTCCCTGGTATCTTCTTGTAGTCTGCCATCATTGTAATGCTCCATCTTCCCTGGTATCTTCTTGTAGTCTGCCATCATTGTAATGCTCCATTTCCCTGGTATCTTCTTGTAGTCTGCCATCATTGTAATGCTCCATCTTCCCTGGTATCTTCTTGTAGTCTGCCATCATTGTAATGCTTCATCTTCCCTGGTATCTTCTTGTAGTCTGCCATCATTGTTATGCTCCATCTTCCCTGGTATCTTCTTGTAGTCTCCCATCATTGTAATGCTCCATCTTCCCTGGTATCTTCTTGTAGTCTGCCATCATTGTTATGCTCCATCTTCCCTGGTATCTTCTTGTAGTCTGCCATCATTGTAATGCTCCATCTTCCCTGGTATCTTCTTGTAGTCTGCCATCATTGTAATGCTTCATCTTCCCTGGTATCTTCTTGTAGTCTGCCATCATTGTAATGCTCCATCTTCCCTGGTATCTTCTTGTAGTCTGCCATCATTGTTATGCTCCATCTTCCCTGGTATCTTCTTGTAGTCTGCCATCATTGTAATGCTCCATCTTCCCTGGTATCTTCTTGTAGTCTGCCATCATTGTAATGCTTCATCTTCCCTGGTATCTTCTTGTAGTCTGCCATCATTGTAATGCTCCATCTTCTCTGGTATCTTCTTGTAGTCTGCCATCATTGTAATGCTCCATCTTCTCTGGTATCTTCTTGTAGTCTGCCATCATTTTAATGCTCCATCTTCCCTGGTATCTTCTTGTAGTCTGCCATCATTGTAATGCTCCATCTTCCCTGGTATCTTCTTGTAGTCTCCCATCATTGTTATGCTCCATCTTCCCTGGTATCTTCTTGTAGTCTCCCATCATTGTAATGCTCCATCTTCCCTGGTATCTTCTTGTAGTCTGCCATCATTGTAATGCTCCATCTTCCCTGATATCTTCTTGTAGTCTCCCATCATTGTAATGCTCCATCTTCCCTAGTATCGTCTTGTAGTCTGCCATCATTGTAATGCTCCATCTTCCCTGGTATCTTCTTGTAGTCTGCCATCATTGTAATGCTCCATCTTCCCTGGTATCTTCTTGTAGTCTGCCATCATTGTAATGCTCCATCTTCCCTGGTATCTTCTTGTAGTCTCCCATCATTGTAATGCTCCATCTTCCCTGGTATCTTCTTGTAGTCTGCCGTCATTGTAATGCTCCATCTTCCCTGGTATCTTCTTGTAGTCTCCCATCATTGTAATGCTCCATCTTCCCTGGTATCTTCTTGTAGTCTGCCATCATTGTAATGCTTCATCTTCCCTGGTATCTTCTTGTAGTCTCCCATCATTGTAATGCTCCATCTTCCCTGGTATCTTCTTGTAGTCTGCCATCATTGTAATGCTCCATCTTCCCTGGTATCTTCTTGTAGTCTGCCATCATTGTAATGCTCCATCTTCCCTGGTATCTTCTTGTAGTCTGCCATCATTGTAATGCTCCATCTTCCCTGGTATCTTCTTGTAGTCTCCCATCATTGTAATGCTCCATCTTCCCTGGTATCTTCTTGTAGTCTCCCATCATTGTAATGATCCATCTTCCATGGTATCTTCTGTCCATCTCTTTAATGTCCTGGTGGAATCGTTCACCTTGCTCTTCACTCACAGCTCCCAAATTTTCTGGAAAGTTGTCAAGGTGGTAATGGAGGAAATGCACTTTCAAACTCATCAGGCAACCTAAAGCTTGAAATGCTTTCAGCATTCGTCCTGATGATTTGTTTGTAGTCAGGGTCTTTGTTATTGCCTAAACATTTCTCTACGACCTCTTTAAATGCAATCCACCCTTCTTTTTGAGGATGCGTCATGGTATTGATAAACTCTTGATCAGCTATAAGCCTTCTAATGTCTGGTCCGACGAATACACCTTCCTTCAATTTTGCCTCCGAGAGGCCTGGAAACTTGGCAACCAAGTATTTGAACAATTCTCCATCTTTTGGAAGTGATTTTACGAATTGCTTCATCAATCCCAATTTGATATGGAGAGGTGGTAGAAGAACTGTATGGGGAGCAACCAAAGTTTCGCGGAGGACATTTTTTTCACCAACTGTGAGCATCCTCGGCTGCCAATTCTTCTTGGTCCAGTGATTTTGTCGGTCTCGACTGTCCCATAGACACAGAAAACAAGGGTATTTGGTATACCCAGCTTGTTGCCTGAGCAGCATGCACAAGACTTTCAAATCCCCGCACACTTGCCAACCGTGGTCTTCATATTTAAGTTTACGAAGAACCAATTCCAAGTTCTCGTAGGTTTCCTTGCGGTGTACGGAATGACCTACAGGGATGGAAGCATAAAAACCACCGTTGTGGAGTAAAACTGCTTTGAGACTTCTTTTTGAAGAATCTATCAAAAGACGCCATTGCGCTGAATCATATTGGATTTTGAATTGACCCATCAAACCTTCGACATCGATGCAATAAACCAACTTATCTTCCTGGGCAAAGTAAGGAACAAACTCGTCTTCACGATGTCTGAACCATGAAAAGGACACTCCTGGCAACAATAAATTCTTGCTTTTGAGCCTTGAGCCGTGTAACTCAGCGGCATCTTTGGGAAGATTTAAGTCTCTTACCAAATCATTCATCTCCTCCTGGGAAAACAATTTTGGTCTTGTATCATCTTCAAAGTCAGAACTTGATTCATCTGGTTCAGGTATGACTCCACCTTCATCGGACATAGTTATCTCTTCCAAGGTAGCAGGGGCCTTGGGTACTGGTATATCTGTGCCATGGGGGATGGGATGAATTCCTGAGTGAATATTGGGGTATGAAATGGAATGCTTCCATTTTGAATTATACCCTTTGACATCGCATGAACAAAAGTAACAATCGTCACAATGGTTTTTTTGCTCTCGCCATACCATAGGAATCCCATAACGGAAAACTTTTTTCTTACCCTTGAACCAATTTCGGAGGTCCTCAACACACCGTTTGCACACTTTATGAGGCGCCCAAGCTTTATCTTGATCTCCAAGATTTAGTCCGAAATATGCGAAGTATACTTTTCTCACAAAGTCTGTAATATTCATCTGTTGCTTCAACACTGTATATTCACCACAAATGTAACAGAAACTGTCAGGCAAATTAATATACTTCCGCTGAGCCATAATGCTAATTTTGGGAAACACGGTTGACTATGAAAAACTAACATGAACTGAGATTAAAAAGTGTGAACAGGCGAGAACAAAGATAAAACAATTGTCAGAGCAGCTTGCAAAATGTTGATGCTTGTTTCATTACATTACTCTGAAAGTTCTTTTCTTTGAAAGTTATATTTTTTTGGCATTATATATCTTCAATTCATTGATGTGAATTAATTAATAGTAATTTTGACTTTCAAAACCTTAAAAAAAAAAAATTATGAAAAAATTACTAAATTTGAAGAGCATTTTGTGGCAAATCCTGACGTCCAGGATTTTTTAAAATATTTTTTTCATTTTCAGCACACCAAAATGCATGGAAATTAGATGAAAATAATCAAACAGCTTTTTAGTCGCAGACCTGTGTAATTTTACCACTGATACGGAAAATAGAAATAGAAAAGAGACCAAACATGCAGTTTCACAGTATTGATTATTTTTGCTTTTAGAGACAAAAATGCCACATGTAATTTTTTTTCTATTTGTCCATAGACTTTAACACAGTTATATCATGAGATACAGCCTTTTTCATGTGTCTACTGCTGGAACTAGCCGGAAAAAGCTGATTTTTCCTGTGGAAGCAGCAGCTATCTAGGCTTTTCCTGTAGAACGGGTCAGATTGAGTCTGTTAGAATAGGAGCTGCTTCTCAGAGGAATCACACAAGGGGACCAGCAATCTAGGACATAAAATGAACATATGGACAAAACAGAAGGCTGTTTTCATGAGTGAACCCCTAAAAAAGAAGATGAGTGTCCACTTCTGAGCTATACTGCTGGGGCCACAATATAAATAATTGATCAACCCATTTCAATGATTGAATAATCCTAGGATTAAATACAGGTGTTTTCAAAAGTTTTAAAATCAGAAGATCTATGATAAATCTACAGTATGTTCAAAGACCCAAGTGTGATTTTAAAAGAACAATCTATCATTGGTCTCCATTCTGCTAATGATCCAAGTCTAACATCCCGCATAATCCGACCTCCCACTCCCATCTTCTAGAATTCTTTTGTGCTGCACCAGTTCTCAGGAAAGTACTACCTCATTTTTAGCCACGTCTGAAAAATAATTTCTTTAGACTGGCCTATGAAATTTCCAAACCAATGTTCTCTGTTCTCCCTTCTTAAATTTTCAGAATCTGATCCTTCTGTCATCTGTTCCCTCATCCTCTATGCACTCAGTAGCATTTATGTCTAGATATACACAGATACTGGCTGGTGCTGGATCATGGAGCTTTACTTGGATACCCTTATTTATTATAAAGATGGCTGAACCTAAGGCTAGTTTCACAATGTGTTATTACCTATGTTCAGTGATCCCAACGGAGCTTCCATCCAAACCCTCCTTCAAAACGGGTTTCAGATGCATGCGCTGACAGGGGCCATTGACTATAATGGAGCAGACGGAGTCAGAATGTGCTCTGTTTTGCACCATTTTCAGACACATATGCTTACTGCAGGCGGACACCCAGATGAAGTCTACTACGCCCAGGTGTCCACCTGCAGAAAGAGTATGCGCCCGAAAATAGTGCAAGACAGAGCATAAGTTGACTTTGTTTTCACCATTATAATCAATGGCCCCATTGGCGCATGTGTCCGAAACCCGTTTTGCAGGTGGGTTCGGACGGAAGTTCTGACGGGACCACTGAACATAGGTAAAAACGCAATGTGAAGGGGCCCTTACATGACAAGTACTTTTTACATTTGTGTTCCCCCTATTTCCTTATACTGTAGATTGTAAGTTCTTGCGAACAGGACCCTCACTCCTCTTGTGTGAATTGATTAGTATGTGTTAACCTGTAGTGTCTGATACCGTTGTACCTGTTCCTTCTGAATTCTAAAGTGCTGCAGAATATATTGGTGGTATATTAATAAAAATATATTATTATTATTATTATTATTATTATTATTATTAAAAAATAGTGCCAAACTAAATAGTGCAATACAATGCACCCAGCAAAAATTTTGTGGAATTTTGTAGAAAAATGTATACTCTACCCATTATGGTTATTTTGTGCATGTAGATTAATAAAGTTGAGTAAATGGCACAAAATTCTGTTGATTGTTTCTCAAGTCACCTAGAAAAAAATGATGCTCCCTTTTTATCTATTGTTGGAAAACAGGAAAATAAATTATTTAAAATATGAAACATTTACTTTGTAAAGGAAACAATGTGTTATATAAAAAATATGAAACAATGAAATCAATAAAATACTGTTTGTTTTTTCCCCAAGGTTTATACATGATTCAAAGTCATTCATTTTCTATGAACGGTAAACAATGGCGCCTCCTAATATGTAACCTCTATTGTTCACCATGAGTTAAAATCTATGAACCGGATGGAGTATAAATGATTACGAAGTGTGAGCTAGGAAGTAAGAGAGAGCGCCTTAGAAATCCGTAATCATAGGTTCAAGGTACAGCATTGTTCACATGGAAGATGGAGTGTTTTATACATCTCATACAGTAGTTGAATCTATTTGCTTAAAGTTTAGGTGCAAATCTTCTAATTTATACAGTTTTCCAATCATAACACATACCAAGGGGACTCAGGAAAACAACAGATCATGGATGCAATTTTTTGGAGGAAATCTGTTAATAGGATCAATCTTCCTAAGCCATCTATATGGACATGTAGGTCATGGAACGGTGAGTATAATGATACCACAATGTTTATGATCTGATGTACATTTTTCTGAAATATAAATGAGCTTTTAGAATCTACGGGAAGGACATAGATCTCCCTGAGAATCGGCCACCAGAGTGTATGAAAATGGGGATTATCAGTGTGAGACATGTAATGACTGACAGTCAGCTCTACTGATTTACGTGTCTCACTCTTGTAACACCCCATTTTCATGAGTCAGCTTCTTATACAGATCTATGTCCAGCTCATAGGTCGTAACAGTTTATTTACATTTAAGAGGAATGTGGATTTCTCTGAAATAAGCATAGGATCGCAGATATCAAGATATCATTGTATTCAGCTTCCTATGACCTACATGCCCATGTAGACAGCTTAGGAAGGTAGATCCTACTAACAGATTCCCCTTAAGTTGAATTCACAAGTGCATTTACAAATGACATGTTTAATTATTCTATAGTTTCTTCTCTTTCTTTTAGAATTCATTGGTTTTTGAATGAACAAAATGCAAAAACTGCAGAAAACTAACCTGTGTACCTAACGTCAAGAAGAGTGTTAGGCTATGTTCACACAGGACTTTTTTGGTAAGTTTTTTTCCTGACCAAAACCTGATCTTGGGACAGGAAATCTCCTTTGAGTCATCTGCATTTTTGGTGCGTTTTTGATGCGTTTGTTTCTACAAAATGGGTTGTATCAATAAAAAAACGTCCCAAAAACCCTGCAAAGAATTGACATGCTCATTGTTTGAAATCTGCAGCAAAAACGCAGGTATTTGACAAAACAGTCAGGAAAAAATCTGCAGGTGTTTGTGCGTGTGCATGAGATTTCAGAAATCTCATAGACTTTATTGGGGCTGTAAAAAGCAGCTTTTTATTAGCATGGATTTGTATAAAACCAAGTCAAATCTGCAACTCAAAAACGCAGCAAAAACTTACAAAAAGAACTTGTGTGAACATAGCCTTAGTAGTATGGCAGGACAAATTGTGTACACAGAAGTATAGTACAGATATATACATCGCAAACCACCCAGGATCCAAGAACAAGACACATACATACAGCAGGCTACACATCTAAAGCCTGCTTTACACGAGACGACCGATTGTGCGATAGCACGATCGATCGTACCCGCCCCCGTCATTTTTGCATCACGGGCAATTAGTTGCCCGTGGCGCACAAAATTGTTTAACCCCCGTCACATGTACTTACCTTCCGGATGACCTCACTGTGGGTGACGAACGTCCACTTCCTGGAGTGGGAGGGACGATCGGCGTCACAGCGACGTCACACGGCAGCCAGCCAATAGAAGCAGAGGGGCGGAGATGAGCGGGATGTAAACATCCCGCCCACCTCCTTCCTTCCACATAGCCGGCGGGAGCCATGGGAGGCAGGTAAGCTGATGTTCACCGTTCCCGTGGTGTCACACGGAGCAACGTGTGATGCCACGGAAACGATGAACAACCGCCGCTATTTTAATTAAACAATTTTATGAAACCGAGCGACGAGTACACGACTCACGATTTGTGAGCGTTACTGCGTCGCTAGGAGGTGTCACACGAGACGACATTGTAGATGATGCCGGATGTGCATCACGAAAACCGTGACCCCGACGATGCATCGCACGATCAGTCGTCTTGTGTAAAGCCCGCATAAGGTAGTAGAAAACATACAACCTTTAAGGTTATGTTCCCACGATCAGGATCAGTTGAGCTTTTGATGCTGCAGAATTTCTGACCCATCTCCGCACCTTAAGCCCGCTTTACACGCTGCAATGTATCTTACAATGTGTCGGCGGGGTCACATCGTAAGTGACGCACATCCGGCAACGTAAGGTACATTGTCGGGTGTGACAGGTACGTGCGATTGCGATTGAACGTTAAAACGTTCATCGCACGCACATCGTACCTTTCTCTAGAATTGCACGTCAGATTGTTCATCGTACCCGGGGTAGCACACATCGCAGTGTGTGACACCCTGGGAATGATGAACAGATCTTACCTGTGACCTGCAGCTCCCGGCCAGCAATGTGGAAGGAAGGAGGTGGGCGGGATGTTTACATCCCGCTCAGCTCCGCCTCTCCGCTTCTATTGGCCGGCTGCCGCATGACATCGATGTGATGCCGAACATCCCTCCCACTCCAGGAAGTGGACGTTCGCCGCCCACATCGAGGTCGTATGGACGGGTAAGTACGTGTGACGGGGGTTAATCGTTTGTGCAGCACGTTCAACAAATTGAACGTGCCACACATACGATGGGGGCGTTGCAAATCGCATACGAGATCGTATGCGAAATTGCAACGTGTAAAGCAGGCTTTAGATTACTTGCATTTTTCATTGCGTGTTTGACGCTGCGTTTTTTATGCTGCGTTTTTTGTCTCTATTTGGTGTATCATACTTTCAATAAAGCTGTTTTGTTTTCTAAACTTCCTGGTGTTGACATTTTAGCAGATTATGCATTTTGGGTGAGTTTCCACAATCTACTAAAAACGCATGGGTGTCTTTTAGGCCCCTTTCACACATCAGTTTCTTGCTATCAGTCAAAATCCTTCGGTACAACGGATCGTCGGATACATCGCAGATTGTGGAAAAACTGATGCGATGGAAGCGTGTAAAAAACGGATCCGTTGTACCTGTTTTTTTAGGCCAAACGTTGAAAACCTATATATACTGTGTGGAGAGAGAGAGAGAAAGAAAGAGAGAGAGAGAGAGAGAGAGAAAGAGAGAGACTTGTTTTCAGCCGAACAGTGAATTTACACCCCATCTGAGCATGCTCAGTTACAAAAAACGGATCCGTCGATGGATTCCGTCATTTGACGGATTACAATGGATCCTGCGCCCATAGGCTTCCTTTCTTTCAAACGAGGATGGTGACGGATCCATTGCTATCCATTTTTTTGACGTACACAAAAAACGTTAGTGTGGACGTCGTCTACGTCCGACGGATAAACATTTTCTGACAGATCAATCAAACGACGGATGAAACGTGAGGCAATCCGTCGCAATCCGTCGCTAATACAAGTCTATGAGAAAAAAAAACAGATCCAGCGGCATCAGTCTCTGGATCCTTTTTTTTTTAAATTCGACGGATTGTGACTGAAGGCAAAAAATGGATGTGTAAAAGGGGCCTTACCTGCAGACTTTCTGCATCTAATGTAGGTGTATGGACAAAATCTGCACCGAAAACTGAGTGTTCACACAAGAGAAATTGACCTGCTGTGGATTGGAAAAACCTACCATAGGACAGTTTACACTGAGTAAAAAAGAAGTACAGTGCGCAGGAGATTTCTATTAATCCCATCCACTTTGCTTGTACTGTAAAATGCCGCATTTTGAATGCAGAGAAAATACACTGCGTCCAGAACGCGAGTAAAGGGTGCTTTACATGCTGCGACATCGCTAACGATATATCGTCGGGGTCACGTCGTTAGTGACGCACATCCGGCACCGTTAGCGACATCACAGCGTGTGACATCAACGATCGCAAAAACGTCAAAAAGCATTGCTCGTTGACACGTCGCTCCTTTTCATAATATCGTTGGTGGTGCATGCCGCTGGTTGTTCGTCGTTCCTGCGGCGTCACACATCGCTATGTGTGACACCGCAGGAACGACAAGCATCTCCTTACCTGCAATGAGGAAGGAAGATGGGCGGCATGTTCCGGCCGCTCATCTCCGCCCCTCCTCTGCTGTTGAGCGGCCGCTTAGTGACGCCGCTGTGACGCCAAACGAACCGCCCCCTTAGAAAGGAGACAGTTTGCCGGTCACAGCGACGTCGCTAGGCAGGTAAGTAAGTACGTGTGACGGGTGTTAGCGATGTTGTGCGCCACGGGCAGCGATTTGCCCGTGACGCACAACCGACGGGGGAAGTTACGCTCGCTAGCGATATCGATAGCGATATCGCAGCGTATAAAGTATCCTTTAGGATACGGTTCCACTTGTGTTTTGCGCAGATGAATGCAATCCGATAAAACATCAGATTGATCTCACTCTAGTGCAAAACTATGGGGTAGTGTCCATCTGCGGTTGATTTCTTACGCCATAGCGGCCTGAGAAATGAATCGCAGCATACTGCGTTTGGCAGCGATTCTCGGCTCACGCACCCTCATACAAGTCTATGGGAGCGTGTGAAACATCAAACTGTACTTGCATGTCATCCGACTGCAGTGCGATGTACGCAGAGACAAGCAGCAGAGGAGATGGGGAGAAAGTGCTCCCTCTCTCTCCTCCGCAGCTGTGATACGATTGCAAGATCACATCACAGTCACATCACCCTCGGCTGACGCTCGCAGCAGAGGATTATTAGTATATCACTTATGATGCTCTCACAAATAGACCCGAGGCCTAACATTGATCATAACAAATATTTCAAAAAAACTGACCCGCACATCCAACAAATGTGAACAGGTGCTATCTGAAAAAACATAGTAAATATAAGATGCATACAGCTGCACACTAAAAAGCCAACAATATATAAGGGAACTCTGGTACTGCATTACTGCTATATGAAAAATTGAGATTTTTAGTTTATGTATTGGCCAATGATTGTAATCTCGAAAACCAATGGCAAGGTAATCTCTATAATCCGGGTCCCTAACTTAAATGCCACTATCTAGGTTAAAAACATCCATTTTATGGGCAGCTAGACTAAAAAACAATCTAACTTGAAATGCCACTATTTGGACTAACCTCCATGTTTGGGCAGCTAGGACTCCTGCTATAAAGGTTATGAACACAGCCTGGTTTATAGGGCGGGGGGGTGCACAGTTAGAAAGAGACTCACTACAAACATTTCAAAAAAATGACCTGCACATCCTACAATTGTGTATAGGTGCTAGCTGAGAAAACATAGTAACTATAAGATGCATACAGCTGCACACTAAAAAGCCAATAATTCAGCTACCACCTGTTCACATTTGTTGGATGTGCGGGTCAGTTTTTTGGATATTTGCAGTGAGTTTCTTTCTGACTGAGCACTCCGCCCTATAAACCAGGCTGTGTTCATAACCTTTCTACCAGGAGTTCTAGCTGCCCACACATGGAGGTTAGTCCAAATAGTGGCATTTCAAGTTAGATTTTTTTAGTCTACCTGCCCAGAAAACGGATGTTTTTAACCTAGATAGTGGCATTTAAGTTAGGGACCCAGATAATAAAGATTACCTTGTCGTTGGCGTTGGCGTCCGGGCTTACATGCATTGGCCAATACATAAACTAAAAATATCATTTTTTATATAGCAGTAATGCAGTACCAGAGTTCCCAATTAAGCAAATTGTGAAATAAACCATAGGTTCTGATGTGAGAACAGCAACCCGTACACTTCTAATTACAATCATTTGGAAAACCATAGGCATATATTTATTTTTTACCTCTTTTCACTCCATACTGGTTACTGGCTCATTCTTTCCCACGGCAGCGCAGATGTTTAACCCTTATCGTCCATTGTCAGCTGTTGAATTACAGGGTCTTGAGTTGCTGTGTCCACCCTCTTCAAGTGGTTGTGTCTCACACATTCCCACCAGGTGAGCAAATCCCTGTGTGTATTATCACCTTCATCATGTAGTAAAAACCTTATTGCGCTAGTTTCTCCCATATTTAAAGGGAACCTGTCAGCAGATTTGGAGCCTATAAGCTGCAGCCACCACCAGTCGTCTCTTATATACAGCATTCTCACATACTGTATATAAGAGCCCAGGCCGCTGTGTAGAACGTAAAAATCACTTTATAATACTTAACAAAACTTTCGTTGCGGTGGAGTTGGGTCATATGGGCGTCTCCGTTCTCCGATGCCAGCGCCTCTTCTTTTGGCCATCTTCATCCTCCTTCTGAAGCTGGGGTGCATGATGCATCCTACGTCATACACACTCGCCGATCCCGCGCAGGCGCACTACAATACTTTGATCTGCTCTGCTCAGGGCAGATCAAAGTGTTCCTGAGGAAGACCTCAATGCCGGCGAGTGTGGATGACGTAGGAAACGTCGTGCACCCCGGCTTGAGAAGAAGGATGACAAAGATGGCCGAAAGAAAAGGCGCCAACACCGGAGAACGGAGACGCCCATGTGACCAATTCCACCACATCGACCGTTTAGGTAAATATTATAAAGTGTTTTTTACGTTCTACACAGCAGCCTGGGCTCTTATATACAGCAAGTTAGAATGCTGTGTATAGGAGCCCAGTGGTGGTGGCTGCAGCTTATAGAACCTAAATCTGGCGACATGTTCCCTTTAAATCTCTGACAGCAGTATTGAAGTAGTGCAATCCCATTGGGAGAACCAATTCCAAGAGACAATCGGGGGATGATGATGGGTTGACATAAAAGTCAAAGGCCGGCTGAAAGCCCCTGTTACTGCCTTTTGGCCTGGACACATTCTGGTCTTCATGGGATATCATTGCCTCTACTATTTATTTTTCTGTCTGTAGCTGAATCATACTTCACAGCACTTTACAGACATCATAATTATTGCCATTTTCCAGTTGTCAAACCTTCCCAAAAATGTAACATAAAGCATTAAAAACACTGTGAGTTCCCTAAAATTGTACCAATACAAACTACAACTTGCCTTGCAAAATCAAGTTTCATCACTAGCTCCTATTAGAGGACTGAGCTGAAATTCTGTGAGTTCTTTAAAAAGCGCCATTCTGTTATGGATGTTAGCATAAATACAGACTGTATGGCAAAGGGCTGGAAGTGATGGGACGGAATGTAAAACCTTAATCCAAAAATTAAGTGATGTGCCAGGTGTGAAGAAGAAGGAGAGTGAGAAGGAGAAGAAGCAAAGAAGAAGAAGGAAAGAAGAAGAGAAGAAAAAAAGGAGGAGAAGAAGAATAGAAGAAGAAGGAGAGTGAGGAGTAGAAGGAGAAGAAGGAAAGAAGAAGAGAAAAAGAGTAAAAGAAAAAGGAAAGCAGAAGAAAAGGAGAAGAAGGAGAAGAAGAAGAAGAAGAAGGGGAAGAAAGAGAAGAAAAAGAAGAGAAGATAAGAAGGAGAAGAAGAATTACTAGTTATCTGTGATTAATTACATGGGACATTACAGATAGGCACATTTCCTTGGTTGCGATGAGTAGGTTTTAGCAATTAGTTAAGCCTTGCTAGGTTCATGTTTCTCCAACAAACCATTCCAGACATTTACATGAAAAGTGATATTCACTTGTGTTATGGCGCCATCATGTGGACACCAGTGGCATTAAGAGTATTACAGCTAAACATTACTAGAAATATCCAGGTTGGATTTTTTGCCAGAAATGTTTTGTTGTTTTTTTTTAATCTATTTGGATAGATAAATAAATAGACAATTCTCTTCTGGTGCAGAGAAGATTTTAAGTCTGGCAAATGACTGCCTTGGACTTAGTCAGGTTCAGTTTCCTGCTGATATTATAGGCAGTATTAACCCAGTACCAGTAATAAAAACATTAATAATCAGATATCTAACTCATGCAGGTATATTAATAAATTGCATAGTGAGGACTGTGGAAGAAAAGCGCAATAGGGTCTAATCCACAAAACTGGAAATTTAATAAAAGGTAAAATCTCACCTATAGGAGTTATACCAGTCACAACCCCTATAAACGTATGTATGCAACAGTGAAACAGCTGCAGCCCCAGGTGTAGTAGTTCACAGTTTGGAAGGAGATGAGTTGTTATGCCGTTCTATTCGCTACTCCAGAAATCAGCTCCCTTCATCAGGACTGCCGGGGTTTGATGTTCTTTTGCCTGATGTCCTGATGAAGGGAGCTGAGTACTCCTGAAACATGTAGACCTGTGCATGAAATAAAAAGACATTAATCATTTATATTTCTGGAGTGGTGAATAGCGTGGCATCACAACCCGTCTCCTTCCAAACTTTGAAAAATTGCATAGGAAAGTTTCTGTGTTGAATCCATTAGGGGCAGATACAGTATATCATTGGTGCAACTGAGGCCCAAGAGGTAATGGAGCCACTGCCACCTCCAAAGCAGGAGAAATTGTGCATTACAAAGAGCTATTGGTCTACAAAAAGCTCATATATTTTTCCTGCACAGGGGCCCTTTTCTGTCTGTGTCGGCCAGTGGGATTCATCACTGATGTATTCCACAACCTTATGGGCCAGTTCACATATGTTGAATTTCATCCAATGAATTTCACAACCGGTATTGAGGTCTGCGCAGATGTGCTACAATACTTTGATCTGCCCTGAGCAGGTCAGATCAAAGTTTGCCTGTGCAGGACCTCAATGTCGGCGAGTGTGGATGACGTAGGACGTGTCATACACCGCAGCTTCAGAATAAGGAGAACAAAGATGGCCAAAAAAGGAGGCACCAGCACCGGAGAGCGGAGATGCAAATTCGACCAGTCTGCTCTGCACCGGAGCGACCTTCTAGGTGAGTATTATAAAGTATTTTTTATGTTCTACACAGCGGCCTGGGCTTCCTATATACAGCATGTTAGAATGCTGTATATAAGAGCCCACTGGTGGTGGCCGCAGCTTATAGGCCCCAAATCTGGTGACAGGTTCACTTTAAGTATATGACAGAAAATCACAGATCCTGTATATGGGACTCACTGTTCATATTACCAAACCTCTTTGGCAGACATTACCTTCCTCTTGGAAAAATCATGGATGCTTATATCTGGGTATTACGCTGACTTACCCGACGTCACAATTATATTCTTCAAATTATAGCCCTCTCCTAGAATTAGAAAATTATCTGAATGAGTACCTTACGTGGGTAAGACGCATTGCTGTGAAATCCTGTGTTTATTAATACATTTCCCATTTTCTCCATTGCTTAAAGTCTACAGAAGATATCTATCAATACTATGTTTCCACTTTATGAGGTTGCTGAACTAAAGTAGATATCCTCAAACTTTGCAGTATCCAAAGTGGGTCTAAATGTGTGGGAAAAATAAAAGTAATTATCTCAAAACGCCTTCCCTGAAGATTTTGTGGCGTTCCTGTGTCAGTTCTTTCTAACATTATTCTAAACATTGGCTTATCACTCTCGTGTCTGGTAGGGTCTGTATTGGGAATCATTAGTGAGAAACTCAGTTCAACATTGGAATGAGAACTTGGAATCTGTCAACTACTCAGAATAGAAAAAACATCTTATTAACAATAGCTTCTTAAAAGTTATGAATTCAGGTGTACATCCCACCCTGTGGATCCTAGGAAGCTTCTTTATTGATAGCACTTGCTCCCATATCACCTCTCCCTGTCATACCAAACATTTGACATTGACACATAAGGCTAAGTTCACACATCAGTTTTTTCCAATCAGGCACAATCCGGTTTGTGCCTCATGCAACGGATTCATTTCAGGTTGTGTAAAAACTCATACAACGGATCCGGTAAAAAAACGGATCCATTTTTTTTTTTAATGCTGAGAGAGAGAGACCCCATCATCACCGAACAAACACCAGCACTACCGCCCCCATCATCACTACACAAACACCGGCACTACCGCCCCCATCATCACCGCACAAACACCATCACTATCGTCCCCATCATCACCACACAAACACCGTCACTATCGCCCCCATCATCCCCGCACACACCCTGGCACAACCGCACGCATCATCACCACACACGCAGGCACTACCGCACGCATCATCACTGCACACGCAGGCACTACTGCAGGCATCATCACCGCACACGCAGGCACTATCGCACGCATCATCACCGCACACGCAGGCACTACCGCGCGCATCATCACCGCACACGCAGGCACTACCGCACGCATCATCACCGCACACGCAGTCACTACCGCACGCATCATCACCGCACGCGCAGGCACTACCGCACGCATCATCACCGCACACGCAGGCACTACCGCACGCATCATCACCGCACACACCCCGGCACTACCTCAGTGACATCACCGCTGACAGCGCGATTCACTTCAGTTGCTGTGTGGAGCTCCCAGGAGCGGCGGTGTTCTACTGCCGCTCCTGTCAGCTTCATGTAGCAGAGCTGAAAGCGTCATGGGACCTGTGTGGATTACGTCGGACCTGCAGGGGTATTTTGGGAATTTTAATAAAATAGTGAAAGAGGGTGTTTTTTGTCTTTTATTCCAAATAAAGTATTTTTTTGGGTGTATGTGTTTATTTACTTTCACTTACAGGTTAATCATTGGGGGTGTCTCATAAACGCCTGCCATGATTAACCCCTTATTACCCCGATTGCCACCGCACTAGGGCAATTCGGGATGAGCCGGGTAGAGTCCCGGGACTGTCGCATCTAGTGGATGCAGCAATTCCGGGCGGCTATTGGCTGATATTGTTAAGCTGGGGGGCTCCCCATAACGTGACGCTCCCCATCCTGAGAATACCAGCCTTCAGCTGTGTGGCTTTATTTTGGCTGGTATCAAAATTGGGGGGGACTGCACGTCGGGTTTTTTTCATTATTTTTTTTTTTTACTGCAAGATATAGACACGCCCACCGGTGGCTGTGATTGGCTGAAGTGAGACAGCTGTCACTCATCATGGGGGGTGTCTGCCTGCAACCAATCATAGGCGCCAGTGGGTGGGGAAAGCAGTGAATACAAGATGGAATAATGAGCGTCCAGCATTTTCAAATCAGGAGAAGCTGCCAGCAGTGGGACAGCCATACAGCGCCGCGCCAGTGATCGGTGAGTGGGTGAGAGTGAGTGAGTGAATGAGTCAGTGAGTGAGAGAGTTTGAGAGTGAGTGAGTGATTGATTTTCTGACAAGCAATGAATTTATATCACTTCTGGGCATGCTAAGAAGTAAAAACCAAATCCGGTACATGCTTCCGGCGTTTGACGCATGCCACCGGATTCGGCGCGCATAGACTTTCATTATGCACCATGCCGCACAGCGCCGCATACGGCGTTATGTAGTTTTTTGCCGCTGGCAAAACGTTTCTCTCTGCGTCCTGTGCGGCCGCCGTAATATTGTAACGCTATAGGTCATATCAAACATATATTGGAATTGTGTCACATGCTTCAGTCAATGGAGCACTAAAAGAAGTTAACGAGAAAGCAGTCGGCATGTAACTGTAAATATGCAAATCACATATGATCGGTCACATGACAACAGCACAAACTGCCAAATAGAGCAGAATCCTAACAGTGTGTATAACACACTGTTAGGATTCATCATAAAACTCTTAAGACACTCTTAAGAACTCTTAAAACATCATAACACGCTGTCAAAAAATTATGCCTGGCCAAGAAAACGCCTTTCATGCAGTGTGTCCTCCTCCTATAATTTTAGATGCAAACAGTCGACTCCTAGGAAGTGTTAATTTTATGACTGTGGATTTAACACCATTGAGTCAAGAAACTAATAATTTCTATCAAACATGTAAAAATGTATATGTAAAGAGTATTGTCAGTTCAGAACTAGAAGCAACCAGTGAGACCCAGTTATACTTGTAGGGGTCCAGAGGACGGTAGTCTTGGGCGTGTTTTCACTGCAGGATCACACCATGGCACACTACAGAAAAAGTGGTGTCCCCAATAATTGTGTGGGATGTATGACACTATCTTGCTCACTGCTGCCTTCAGTTTCCTTCGTCTGAAGATGTCCAACACACGGGAATCAGGCAACATTTGTTTTATACAAAAGAACTTAACTTGGTAAAAACGTTAATGTCCACTGGATACATGTCATACACTTCAATGGTTCCATTTCACATCACAATACTCTTCAAGGCTGTTCCCCTCTTTAGGCTCCCAACACCTCCAGGGTCCCTTCCCCCACATATCTGCAGCTCCACATCCATACTCCTCCACCGGGAGTGGGTTCAGGTGCCTCACTTAGGCCATCCCACTCAAGCCTCTTGCCCCAGATGCTTCAGGAGAATCTTCCTGTAGAGGACTGGTCTGAATCCATATTGCATCGGATGTAGTGCCTTCACCAGCACTACCCAGCCTTCGCTCTTTCAGCTTCAGGTTCCCTGACTTTTCCTCCCAACGACTTCTTGTCTACTACCCCAAATCCAGACTTTTCAAGCCCAGGACATTGGGAGTCCTGCCCGACTTGAACCGACTCGACACCTTGCTCTTTCTTTGCCC
The DNA here is from genome assembly GCF_048569485.1 of Anomaloglossus baeobatrachus. Classification (NCBI taxonomy): domain Eukaryota; kingdom Metazoa; phylum Chordata; class Amphibia; order Anura; family Aromobatidae; genus Anomaloglossus; species Anomaloglossus baeobatrachus. Next base: position 76,997,800 of record NC_134361.1, on the reverse strand, counting down.
TTGAGGAAGTCACCATAGGTGATGATACGCGTGGGCTGTGGGCCGCTAGGATTTCATTAGGGGTTTTATGCTTAGGCACATAGCATCCTTGTGTGTAAGCTCAATATCTCCTTGTCATTTCAGGATATCTGTTTGGTATTTTGATCCCTTACTTATAACAGCTAAGTCTTTCTTTTTATTCCAGCCTTATTAGCTTGGTTGCAAAACCAAAAGAGAAAAAAAAACGAACAAGGGGTCACAAATAACAATATCTTTATTGGTATTCAATTAAAAAACAATTATTACATATTAAATATTTTTAAAAAACACAACCATTGGCTGGAAGGAAAAGGGGCGTCACACACAAGGATCAGTGCTCCAACTCCTTCTGGAAAATCTTCTCATTTACTTGTACTTATTTTGTACCTATTTCTGGCTTCATGTGATTCCATATGAATATTTAGCATTTGGTTATCATTTACACTACGGAGCAGTTTCCTCTTACAATTTGTTACCTGCAACCCCTCATGGCTAGTATATACCTTATTATAGCCATATTTTTGGTATAGGCTACACATATATTTGGGTGAATAACTCTGTGGTTTCACCATTGTTGCATATTAAGGCAACAAGTAGGTGTACATATTGTGGCTTAATTTATGGCTACTCTTTTTCAGCCCGTGACACTTTAATCCCCTTGCTGGTAATTATTTTTGCACTTAACCCCTTTTGCAGGTTACCTCCTTTGTGACGCCCCTTTTCCTTCCAGCCTATGGTCGTGTTTTTTAAAAATATTTAATATGTAATAATTGTTTTCTAATTGAATACCAATAAAGATATTGTTATTTGTGACCCCTTGTTTGTGTTTTTTTTCTTTTGTTTTTGTGTGTTAATCTCCGAATGGTCCCATTGATCCCATATACCCCCACACCCATGATTATGACCGTATTATAAATTTACAATTTTACTCTTTCTGTGGGTGTTGGTATGGGTTTGCTCTCTAACAATGGGTGATTTTTAGCTTGGTTGGTATATATGGTCTGTATGGCTGTTGGGGTCTCGGCTTACAATACTTCTTTTGCCTTGATTAGAGTGTTTCTTACTATCAGTACATGGCTCAAGTTACCATTGTGAATATTCATACATATAGTACTTATTTGATTGGTTTTTCATTTTCATTTGAGCTGTTGCTGATAGCTTGATGTGAGTCTTCTGTTCGCATCTCCATCAATACCCAGATTTGTACATCTATTATTATTATTATCATATGCGCTAATTCTCTTTTCCTCTGTACCAACATATTTAATCCTGTATTTGTTGCATTATCAGATAGGCGGTCCACTGGTGTGTGTTTTTAAATGTTTTTTATTGTGTATTTTAGGCTGCTTTCACACATCCGGTTTTTGCTATGCGGCACACTCCGGCACTTTGCAGGAAAACCGCAACCGTTTTTTTTTGCTGCCAGTTGCGTTTTTCCTGCATAGACTTTAATTAGTGCCACATTGTGCCGCATGGCCTTGCGTTCGGTCCAGTTTTTGACGCATGCGGCAGATTAAGCCGATGCGGCGACCGGATGGAACGTTGCCTGGCACGTTTTTTTTGTGCGGCAAAAAAAACCCCATCGCGCCACAGCCGGCCGATGCGGCGCTTTTCCCAATGCATCCCTATGGATGCCGGATGCGGCGCGATGCGGCAAACACCGCATCCGGCCGCCGCATGCGGTTTTTGCCACTGCGCATGCTCAGTAGCATGCCGCAAGCGGCAAAAACCGGACGGGCCGCATGTAAAAAACTTATGCAAAGGATGCGGTTCACCGCATCCGTTGCATAGGTTTCACAGCCGGATTGAGCCGCACGGCTCAAACCGGATGTGTGAAAGCAGCCTTAGTGCTTTTGTAATACACATTTAATCTATGGCTTGACACCACATTGTATTTTGCATTTCTATGTGTCTTTATCTATCACATACTGAATAAAATTTATATATCTTTGGTGGCACGGTGGCTCAGTGGTTAGCACTGCTGTCTTGCAGCGCTAGGGTCCTGGGTTCAATTCCCACCAAGGACACCATCTGTAAGGAGTTTGTATGTACTCCCTGTGTTTGCGTGGGTTTCTTCCGGGATCTCTGGTTTCTTCCCACACTCCAGAAATATACTCATAGGGAACCTAGATTGTGAGCCCCAATGGGGACAGTGTTGCCATTGTATGTAAAGCACTGTGGAATTAACAGTGCTATATAAATGAATCAATATTATTATTATACATGATTGTTTGTTTGGTGATCCTCCGTTATTGGCACTTTCTTTCTCTTCCTCATTCATTCGGCTCCTTCTTTAGTGCCAGGGGTGATCCCAGGGGATTTTTGGTTCTCTCCTTTCTTCTAATTATTTGACCCTGACACACCTGGTCACACTAAACCCTCTCTGGCTCTAGCTTCATTTAACTTTAACATGGAGTCTCGCCTCTACCCGACTCCTCCCCTGTAGGCTAATCCCACAGCTTAACTCTTTCTTATACCTCTATCTCTAAACGCACCTAAACTGACCACTAGATGGCAACATTTCCTACAATCATTACTATTGTCATCATCTTATACTCTACTCATTATGTACACAGTTATGCTTGTGTCTTCAGGGGGCAGAAGTTTGGCCACCTCCTCACATACCCATCCAGTGTTTGGAGAAGTGTGGCCAGAAGTGGTCTTCATGGAAGAATAATGGCAAAAAAGCCACATATCTAACAAGAAGACAAAGCCAAGAAACTCAACTATGCATGAAAACATTGATACAGGTGTACAGAAAAATGTCAGCAGATGTTCTGGACTGATAAATTAAAATATGAAATATTTGGCCGTATCTGAAGGCAGTCTGTTTCCTGAAATCCAGTGGAGTGGTACAATAATGAGTGCAGATAACAGTGTAGCATGGTGGAGGTTCCTTGCAAGTTCAATGCTGCATTTCAGCAATTGGAGTGGGGAAGTGGGGTAAGATTAATCCTCAGTGCTGAGAAATAAAGGTAGATATTTACCCATTATGAGGCATGCAGGGACAGACATACCAATGGTGCCACAGCACAGGGGCCCAAGAGGTAAGGGGGCCCACTTCTACCTCCAAAGCAGGTGGAATTTTGCATTCTGATCAAATACTGAACTGCATATATTGTTATATATATTGTTATATTGCCCCATATATTGTTCTTACACAGGGGCTCTCTTCTGTCTGTGTCCACCAGTGCAGTCAGGTGTATGATTGGCTCCAAATTTATTCTGCAGCAGGACAACAACCACAAACATAGAGAAAATGTCATTAAAAGCTATTTTCCGTGTAAAGAAGAACAATGAGTCCTGGAAGTGATGATGAAGGAGGTGGTCACGTTTACCCTCACACCTTTCATGGTATGCTATTCCCTGTGTTCCTAAAGAAGAGTTTTGAATTAAGCGCATTGTACATGTTAGATGCGGTGTTTTGATGTAGCAGAAATGAGACCAAAAAGCGGCCGCAATACCAGGTATTGAGGCCTCGTAAGACAAAGTATGTTGTTCAAGTAAGGAAGACATGACAAAGTAGTCTAGCCTGTAAGGATCCCGAAGGTATACTTGGAAGGTCCGGAGCCTATGGCTCACCCTGAGTGGGCTTAGGGAAGTCAAGTAACTGGACAACCATCGAGGCAGCATATAGCAGTGCTAAGAAGAGGAATGGAGGCACTGGCCCGGCAGCTTGAGAACACAAGATCCAGGAAGGTGAGGATAGGCCAAGACAGAGTACCCCAGGAAGCAGTGGTAGCAGAACTGTACATGTCTGTAGCAATGGTGGAGGAGAAAATCAAAAGTTCAAATTTGGTTTGACCAGAGAAATTCAGTATTCTGTGTTTCAATACTGCATCTATGATGGTGACTGGCTGCGAGGTGATGGACACTACCCTGAAGAGAAAAATAAGTGTCGCAGACCCCGCACAAAGTGATCCACAGATATAGACTCTCACCGGCAAAGGGTTGCGGGGCATGCCTGTCCAGGTGCCCTCGCCTCCCTTCAGTGATAGAGCCCTGATTTCAACATTATTGAGCCGGTATGGGATTACATAAAGAAACAGAAGGATGTGCACAGTCTTCGTCCACAGAAGATCTGTGGTTATTTCTCCAAGATGTTTGGAACAACCTCCCTCTCTGCTAAGTTTCTTCAAACACTGTAGGCAGGTATACCTAACAGAAGTGATGTTTTGATGTTGTTTTGAAGGCAAAGGGCAGTCGCACCAAATATAGATTTGACATATTGATATATTTAGAAGAGACAGCAAGTAGAGGAGCCTTGACAAGCGTTTCTTGTATATAACTCGTATTGCAAATATTTGAATCAGTGAATAACCTGTGAATCCCAAGACAAATTCTTAAGCTGCACACTTTATAATACTTTCCTAAATGGTCGCAGAGGTGGAGTTGGGTCATATGGGCTTCTCCATTTTCCGGCGCTTTCTCTTTCGGCCATCTTCGTCCTCCTTCTGAAGCCTGTGTGCATGATGCGTCCTACGTCATACACGCTCACCGGTCCCGCGCAGGTGCACTACAATACTTTGATCTGCCCTGCTCAGGAGACGCCCATGTCACCCCATTCCACCGCAGCAACCGTTTAGGTAAATATTATAAAGTGATTTTTACGTTCTACACACCGGCCTGGGCTCTTATATACAGCATGTTAGACTGCTGTATATAAGAGCCCAGTGGTGGTGGCCGCCAGCTTATAGGCCCCAAATCTGGTGACAGGTTCCCTTTAATACTGGATCTGCTACAAACAGATGACAACTAGACGTGTGAACAGAACCTAATAGAAAATGTACCTCTAACAATACCTGGCACACTGTCATATACAGTGGAATAAAAACTTCCTAAATAATAATATTTTGTTCACCAACCACTCATGGAGTTCTGAAGAGCAACGAAAGACCTGGCAGATCCAGAAGGTTTCTGCTGTGCAGCTGTACCAAAAGGGTTTCATTACACTGTTCAATGACTTCAGTAATGCAATGTGCCAGGTAGAAATAGTTCTAATTTGAAATGAATTCATGCTGCACGGACTCCAGGAATTTATCACTTAACACCTGTTCTAATAAATATGGTATAACAATTAGGAGGTTTTTTGTTAAACGTATACGTTTTTCAATTAGCATCTATAACATTATTAGTTATATGCTTTCATTATAATAAACTGCAGTTATTTTGTATATTGGTATATATTCCACTATAGTACATAATTCTAAAGAGTAACCATAATATTTTTTTTTCCATAAATCAATAGTACACATGAAAATCAGAAACTTTGTCATATATCTTTTCATGGAAACCTGCTTCTTTCTCCTCCGAGACTGGTTTTTCATTCTCAATATTTTGTATTCAGGAATAAATGTTCTTTGAATACAGATTTTCCCATTACTGAGATAGGAGATGACAGTTGGTGCTCATAAAGTTCTATGGAGAACTGTAACTGCCATTTCAGGAGAATTTGCACCAGATCGGCATTACATCTCCCATCAGTCTCTTAACATTGTTATTGCTACTAGGTTAATGTATCCAGAGTCTTCATGCCCCTGTAATCTTCCAAATTATGGATCAGATGAACTTATGAAAAATTGTTCGCTTTTCATAAAAAAAAAAAAATTGATTATTTTTATACATATATATCCCATATGCCATCCTTGTGTCATCCTATGTCCATTTTTTACATCCATTTTGCATCCGTTTTCAAGCATCAGTAGATAATAAAACTTACAAGAACAAATACAGTTTTCTCTTCTTAACCCCTTCACCCCTGAGCCCATTTTCATCTTGATGACCGGGCCATCATTTTTTTGCAATTCTGACCAATGTCACTTTGACAGGCTATAACTTTGGAACACTTCTACGGATCCCAATCTTTTTGAAGGCCATGTGCGCACTAGAAATTGACTTTTTCTTAAGGAAAAGTCAGACCCTCTGAAAGAATCCTGCACCTGCGATAAAAAAAAGCAACAAAATCCGCATGCGGTTTTGCCGCGGTTTGGTGTGGTTTTACGTGGGGATTTGCTGCGGATTTGCCACAGTTTTTCCGCAGGTTGGTCCCTGTGGATTTTTACCATTATCTATGGCAAAAACCGTAGGAACATGCGGAAAAGAAGTGACATGCACATTAATTCCGCAGCGGAAATTCTGTGGCTAAATCCACAGGTATAAAAAAAACGCAGTGTGCACACTGCATTTTTTTATACCCATAGGTTTTGCTGGGGATTGACTGCAGAAATGTTAGAAACATTTTTTGCAGCAAATCCACAGCAAATCAACTGTAAAATCCGCGGTAAATCCGCAGCGTGCGCACATAGCCTGAGAATGTTTTTTGTGACATATTGTACTTCATGTTAATGGTAAATGTAAAGCAATTTTTTTTTGTTTATTTGTGAAAATATCAGAAATTTAGCAAAAATTTTCAAAATGTCACAATTTACAACTTTTAATTTTTATGCCCTTAAACCAGAGTTAAGTCACACAAAATTGTTAATAAATTACATTTCCCGCATGTCTACTTCACATCACCGCAATTTTTGAAACCTAATTTTTTTTGCTAGGAAGTTAGAAGGGTTCAAAGTTTAAGAGCAATTTCCCATTTTTCCATCAAAATTTACAAAACCATTTTTTTTTTAGGGACCACAAAACATTTGAAGTGACTTTGAGAGGCCGAGGCGACAGAAAATACCCAAAAGTGACACCATTCTACTAACTGCACCCCTCAAACTGCTCAAAACCACACCAAGAAGTTTATTAACCCTTTAGATGCTTCACACGAACTAAAGCAATGGGGAAGGGAAAAAATGAAAATTTTACTTTTTACCACTTTAGCCCCTAATCTTGTATTTTCACTAGGGTAATAAGAGAAAATGCACCATAAGATTTGTTGTGCAATGTCTCCTGAGTAGTGATAGCTGAACTCACAGATAGATCTGCGGGACTAAATTTACTTTGAAAACAAGATTGGGACCAGGCCAGAATTGATCCCTGATATCTGGCCGGATGCTGGCCCCCATATAAGTCTATGGGGACCAGAATCTGGCGATTAAAAATGGTCGTGAAGGGATAGGGGATAGGAGCAGGCGCGCTGTACTTACTGAGGCTTCGGTACGGCTGTAACTGCTCCCGTGTCCGCCCATTACTCCTTCTCCTGTCTAATCAGTGCCCCATGACATCATCATGAGGGCCCGATTGTTGCCATGGTGAAATGAGGTTGTGCGCAGACCGGGGTGCTCTGAGCCGGGATGGTCGTAGCTCGAGGGTCTGGACCCGGGCTCGGCACGCACTCCGATCCTTGAAAGGGGATTATTTAAAGGGGAGAAGTTCGTGACACCACCTGCGGGTTGCGGTAATGGTATAGAATGCATCTGGCCATTCGCCGATACCTTATACTTACATAACTTGTTATAGCTGATGCTGTGTTCCCTAGATAGTCTGGTCTGACGAAGGCCAGTAGGTGGAAACATCACCTGTGGCGGACATAACTTTGTACAGCACTGTTCACTGAAGTATTTGAACCAATAGATAAAAGAAAAGAACAGCAAAAAAACCCCTGTGTTTTTCGATTTCTTGGGGTATATATGTCGCGGGCGGGGAGGAGGGTGTCAGCACACCGCGCTCACCCCTTCTGCTCGGGTCCGGCGGCTGCCGGTGCTCAGTGGTGGCTCGAGCTGTGGGCCGGATCCCGGGGGTTCTCGAGCGGCGCTCCTCGCCCGTGAGTGAAAGGGGGGATTTGGGGTGTTGGGATAATGTCCGCGACGCCACCCACGGTTGTGGTGATTTCACCACCGCTGCTCAATATGGGGCTCCCGGGGATGGTGATGCAGAGCAGCCAGGTGTTGTGTTGCCCCTCCGTGGGTAGGGGTTGATGATCCCGGGGCCCGATAATGGAGTGCAGGGTGCAGGGACTGGTGGGCGCAGGGACGCGGGGGGGCAGCGCTGTGCCTTGCGGCACTGTGGTACTCACTCAGCCTGAGACAGTGACACAGTTCTCGGTAAACAAACGGCTGGTTGGTCGGTCCCACGGACGGCTGCACTTGCTCACCCAGTCGGTAGCGGTGATGTCCCTTTTCCTTGCACCTAATGTTGTCTGTTGGTCGCGATGGGTTCCCACCGGTAACCCGCTCCCCGGCTTCAAGCTGGACCGGAGGAGCTCTACTCTTTGCCCGCAGGCGCTGGCCCTCAGAAACTGGTGCCCTGGCGGTGGCGGTGTCTCTGTTGTACAGGTTGGGCTGTTGCCTTCACTTGGTTGTTGGGGGATCTACGTCCCCTTCACTGACGGATTTGGCAAATTTGGCGACTCCTAGCCTTGCCGGGGTCTGAGAGGCCCCTGCCCTGGTGCTGACTGTCTTTTGGTACGCTGCTCCAGACCGCCGGGTCACTACCCGTCCGCGGTCCTTCCAGGAACTTCCAAACGGTCACCCCTTCAGACAATCACCACTGTTGCTGACCTTGCTGACCCTGTCCTACACACAGCTGGACACACTTCAAGCTTTCCTTCTGTAACTGTTCTCACTTTCCTTCAGCTTCTCTTACTCCTCCTTTACCACCTCCACTTCACTTCACTACTTTCACTTCCTTAGCTCATCTTAGCTGTTTACTCCTTCCCGTCCCTAGCTTATCTGCTGGTTTTTCCCGCCTCCAGAGCTGTGTCCTACTCGGTGGGCGGAGCCTACCGCCTGGCCCACCCCCCTGGTGTGAACCCCAGCCTCTGTGTCAGGTTTCCAGGTTTTCCAGTTCTCTTTGGAAAGAGCTTGCCCTCGGTTAACATGGAGTTTACTGTTCTGTTGCCCTACTTCCTGTCCAGCTGCTTAAAAGGCCGCCTCTAAGCCTAGTCCAGTGCCTGAGTATACTGCTTGCTGTGTGCTCCTGCCTTGCTGCTTCTACTTCCTGATTACCTTTGGATCCTCCTGAAAGACTACCGACCGACTCTGGACCATACCCGGTTTCTTCAAGCTGTGCCCGGACTCCGTCTGCCGTCTTCGGTCAGCACTTCTGCCCGGTTCCTTCCGGTTCATAACCACTCTGGACTATCATCCCGTACGGACACTTCTGGACCTTACCGTTTGCCCCTTGTGTCCCGGCTGCTGCGCATTTAGGCCTTCCGGGGTGATTGCCGGACAGTCCCTGTATAGGGGTTCGCTCTGGTGGTCTCCCTGGGGGAGTCCGGTGCGTGGCCCCGGGAATTCCCTCCGCTCCGTTATGGGAAGGTATTTCGTGTGTTTGTTCTGCTGTGTTTGTTCTGCTGTGTTTGTTCCGTTGTGTATCTACCGTGGTTACATATTATAAACATCTTGTACCAAGAACTCGTCTCTGGTTGTCATTGCCCTAACGCTATCGAAATCCTCAGAACATACAATAGTATTACATTATACTCAGGCCACAAGAGGATTTCGCTGGGGCAATGACTGAGACACGAGTAGACCAGCTCTTTTCCATGATTAACTCCTTACAGCAGGAGATGGAGGCTGTGCAGACTAAACTTAGAGATGTGGAGGCACAGCTGGGCCATGATCACCAGGTACTGGGTCCGGCTATTCAGGATTTGCGAGTCAGAGTGGAGGCTCAGGAAGCCGTCCCCACTACGTCTGTATCAGCTGCCGGTATGCCTAGGTTACCCCCATTCCGTTTCAATGGTGATCGTAGTCAGTTTCGTGGATTTGTTAACCAATGTATACTGTTTTTTGATGTACATGCTGATTATTACTGTTCTGACCGGTCAAAAGTGTTATGTATAATCATGTTATTAACCTCACGAGCACTGGCTTGGGCTAATCCGATGATAGAGAATCGGGACATCCGTTTAAATCACCTGGAGGACTTTCTGACCGCAATGGCGCAAATGTTTCATGATCCGAATCGCCGTGCTACCGCTGAATCGGCTCTCCTTTCCTTACGTCAAGGAAAGCGTTCTGTTGTTGAATACGCCACTGAGTTCCAGAGGTTAGTGGTAGACACCGACTGGGGAAACAATGCATTATTGTCTGTTTTCAGAAAAGGTTTGTCCGGTATCATCAAGGACGAGTTAGCTCGTTCCGAATCTCCAGGGGAATTTGAAATGTTTCTTCAGCACTGTGTGCGTATTGATACCCGCTTGACGGAACGTAGACAGGAAAAATGGGCAGCTATAAACCGTGTAAACAACTTTGCGTTTCCTTCCAGAGAACCCGCTCTCAGGACGCCACGGGAGGCCGAGGACGTTCCTATGCAAGTGGACTCTCTGCAAAAGCGAGAGACCAACGAACGTCGTGAACACCGGCTCCGTGAGCGTTTGTGTTTCTATTGCGGTCAATCGGATCATTTCTTGATCGACTGCCCGAAACGTCCAAATCGCCCAAATAAGGTATTGGCAGCCATGGCAGAGTGTGACCACGCTGATGTAGAGTCCAATATCTCTGAGGCAAGTGGACACTTGGATGCGGTATTTCCCTTGACTGTAATGTCAACCTCACCGAAGGACTCAGAAGGGAAACATACCCATTGCTCGCTCCCCATTCAGATCCGTTGGGAGGGACAGCTAATACCTACCTCTGCAATGATAGACTCTGGGGCTGGGGGAAATTTCATGGACTCTTCTTTTGCCAGGAAACACGGTATCCGGACTCAGCAAAGATCCTCACCGGTTACCATGGAGACGGTAGACGGATCTCCGTTAATCTCTGGACCAGTTGATCGGGAAACAGTACCGCTAGAATGCGTGATGAAGCCAGGTCAGCAGGAGACCCTTGTTTTCATGGTAATTTCTTCTCCTCATTTTCCGATTATTTTAGGTATTCCGTGGCTACGGTCTACAAATCCGGTTATCGATTGGGAGACTAAGGAAATATTCTTCCCACCGCAGAGTGGTCCGACCATTAGTCCAACTGTTCCGGTTCCAGTAACACCGAATGCGGAGGGCACTGTACAGGTACCTGTTTTACCCCCGGTTTATCAAGACTTCGCTGATATATGCGACAAAAGAAAAGCCGATCGGCTTCCCCCGCATAGACCGTATGATTGCCCCATAGACTTACTCCCAGGGGCGGAGATCCCGTTTGGTCATGTCTACCCGTTGGCGGCACCTGAGCTAGAAGCACTCAAAGAGTACATTGATGAAAGTCTAGCCAAGGGATTTATTCGCCCGTCTACCTCACCAGCAGGGGCACCCATCTTTTTCGTGAAAAAGAAAGAGGGGACTCTGAGACCCTGTATTGACTACCGGGAACTGAATAAAATAACCATCCGGAACCGGTATCCGTTACCGTTGATTCCTGAGCTATTGGAGAGGGTCCAACAGGCAAAAATATTCACTAAATTGGATCTCCGTGGGGCATATAATCTACTTCGCATACGTCCCGGAGACGAGTGGAAGACCGCGTTCCGATGTCGGTATGGACATTTTGAGTACCTAGTGATGCCTTTTGGACTTTGTAACGCTCCCGCGGCTTTCCAACATCTGGTTAACGATATTTTTAGGGATATAATGGACCAATTCATGGTGATTTATCTGGACGATATCCTAATCTTTTCTGATTCCCTACAGGAACACCAGGAGCACGTCAAGACCATACTAACCCGGCTGAGGGACAACCACCTGTACATTAAACTGGAGAAATGCGAATTCCATTGCTCACAAATACAATTCTTAGGGTATGTCATCTCTCCTCAGGGGCTGAACATGGAGTCTGGCAAGATACAAGCAATAGACTGGCCGGAACTGGGAAACATCAAAGAGGTACAACGCTTTGTCGGTTTTGCCAACTTTTACCGACGCTTTATCCGTAACTTTTCAGAGATCGTTCGTCCCATCACGCTGTTAACCAAGAAAGGACAGAAGTTTGTGTGGTCCGCTCAGGCCCAGGAAGCTTTCCATCGTCTCAAGGTTTGTTTTACCTCAGCGCCAATATTAGTACATCCGAATCCCGCACTTCCCTTTATCGTGGAAGTCGACGCTTCCGACTACGCATTAGGGGCCATCCTTTCTCAAAGAACTGGGGACAAGAGTCTCTTGCATCCGTGTGCTTTCTTTTCCCGCCGGTTGTCCCCTGCAGAGAGGAACTATGACATTGCGGACAAGGAATTGTTGGCGATTATTTCTGCTTTTAAGGAATGGAGACACCACTTACAGGGAGCTGCGCAGCAAGTGATAGTACTCACGGATCATCGTAACCTGGAATTTCTTAAGTCTGCCAGGTGCCTGTCTCCACGGCAAGCCCGTTGGAGCTTATTCCTTAATCAATTCAATTTTATCGTTACATACCGTCCAGGTTCACGTAATGGGAAAGCCGATGCCTTGTCCCGAATCCACGCCGTGGACTCCGTGCCTGGAACCCCGTCTCAGACCGTGTTATCGGATGCCAATTTCGTTGGAGTAATCCAGGACCAGGACTTGTGGAAGGACATCAAGCTGGCCTATGATGGTGACGTATTTCTTGCTGCCCCCCCCGAATGATGTAACTCTTGTTCTTCGGAATGGAGTGTGGTTGAGAGAGCGACGCATTTATGTCCCGGAGGCCGTAAGACTTCGAGTTCTCAAGTTGGTCCATGACTCCGTGTTGGCTGGTCATAGGGGGGTACAGAAGACGCAGGAGTTTCTGAGCCGTTTCTTCTGGTGGCCTACCTGTGTAAAGGATGTAAAGGACTATGTCCACTCATGTGTGGTTTGTGCCCGGTGCAAGGTCCCTCGTGTGGCTCCTACGGGACTCCTCCAACCGTTACCCGTTCCATCTCGCCCTTGGGGGTCTATCTCAATGGATTTTATTGTGGAGTTGCCAGTCTCCGGCGGTCACAATACCATTTTAGTGGTGGTGGATCGGTTGACAAAAGCTGCTCACTTTATTCCGTGTACCGGTCTTCCCTCAGCCGCAGAGACAGTGGATTTGGTTATCCAGAACGTATTCCGATTGCATGGGGTACCAGACGAGATCATCTCTGACCGGGGCGTGCAGTTCACGTCTAGGTTCTGGAAGGGGTTTTGTACGGCACTCCAGATTGATGTCTGTTTGTCTTCTGCATACCATCCTCAGACAAATGGGCAAACAGAACGGACTAATCAAACCCTGGAACAATACCTTCGATGTTATGTCAGCCATCTACAGGACGATTGGTTGAAGATTCTTCCGTTGGCGGAGTTCTCGTATAACAACACTCAGAGCAGCTCCACTAAGGTAACGCCCTTTTTTGCTAACTTGGGTTACCATCCGCATGTTTTGCCTAGGTCACCGGTTGCGGTTTCGGTACCAGCAGTGGAAGACAGATTGACGGAACTACGACATAATCTGGAGATTCTAAAGGACACTGTGGCTACGGCTCAGGAGCGTTACAAGAGGTCGGCAGACACTCACCGGAAACCGGCCCCCATGTATAAGGTAGGGGACTCTGTATGGTTGTCCACCAAAAACCTGAGATTGGGTGTTCCTTCGCAGAAGCTGGGACAAAAATTCATCGGTCCGTTTAGAATCACCGGGATCGTGAGCCCTGTGGCCTGTCGGCTGCGGTTACCGCACCATCTGAAGGTACACCCGGTCTTTCATGTTTCTCTCCTCAAGCCCGTTTCTCCTAATACGTTTCGTGGTCGTGTCGTGCCTCCTCCTCCGCCTGTGATGGTCGATGGCGAGGAGCAGTTCGTGGTTGAGGACATTATTGACTCCCGGCTCCATCGTCGTCGGCTTCAGTATCTGGTACGTTGGCAGGGGTACGCCCCCGAGGACGATTCCTGGGAACCGGTGGGTAACATTCGGGCACCCCGGAAGATTGCTCAGTTTCATCGACGGTACCCGGACAAGCCTGGCCCTGATCCGTCCTGAGGCCGTTTCTGGGGGGGGGGAGTAATGTCAGGTTTCCAGGTTTTCCAGTTCTCTTTGGAAAGAGCTTGCCCTCGGTTAACATGGAGTTTACTGTTCTGTTGCCCTACTTCCTGTCCAGCTGCTTAAAAGGCCGCCTCTAAGCCTAGTCCAGTGCCTGAGTATACTGCTTGCTGTGTGCTCCTGCCTTGCTGCTTCTACTTCCTGATTACCTTTGGATCCTCCTGAAAGACTACCGACCGACTCTGGACCATACCCGGTTTCTTCAAGCTGTGCCCGGACTCCGTCTGCCGTCTTCGGTCAGCACTTCTGCCCGGTTCCTTCCGGTTCATAACCACTCTGGACTATCATCCCGTACGGACACTTCTGGACCTTACCGTTTGCCCCTTGTGTCCCGGCTGCTGCGCATTTAGGCCTTCCGGGGTGATTGCCGGACAGTCCCTGTATAGGGGTTCGCTCTGGTGGTCTCCCTGGGGGAGTCCGGTGCGTGGCCCCGGGAATTCCCTCCGCTCCGTTTCGGGAAGGTATTTCGTGTGTTTGTTCTGCTGTGTTTGTTCTGCTGTGTTTGTTCCGTTGTGTATCTACCGTGGTTACATATTATAAACATCTTGTACCAAGAACTCGTCTCTGGTTGTCATTGCCCTAACGCTATCGAAATCCTCAGAACATACAATAGTATTACACTCTGGAGGAAGGCAACAAGGATTTTAGTTTAGCTTTGGTGTTCCTAACTGGGATGTAGGGTGTGATGGTGCATGACCTGTGACCCCTGGCTTGCCCAGGGCGTCACATATAGAGTGCCAGAGTTTCCTACCTCTGAGCCTTAGATTACAGGCCCTTAGTGGGAGGAGTGGTAGGAGACGAGAAGAGAAAAGGTGTTCCGGTTTCATATTTGGGTTGGAAAGGAGTTGAGGCATGGAGTAAGGAACACAGGTGAAGCATAGACGAGAGAAACAGAAGAGAAGGTTATGAAAATCTGACAGTACAGAGGCGGCAGGAGAACTTGAGCAAGTAGGCGATACCTGCGGAAAAAAAACTTTACCCAGTGAGTCCGGTGTTGACCGTTGTGGGGAAACTTTGTGAGGAACACGGATCTGCTCAGCAGTGGACATATTAAGAGTGGCCTTTGTCAGGGATCTCTATATAAAGTCTAGACTCAGGGCACACAGTGTGTATCAGCAAAAATACAGGCAATGCAACTATCACCGTGCTTCTTTGTTGTTGCTAGGCCAAAGATAAGATGGTCTTTGTGTCTCTTGGAAAAGAACCATTGTATTGAACTGAATGTAGAAAGAAATGTGTAATACGTTTTTCCCTGCTCACCAGTTTGACCCTCAGTAAAGAAAAACCATTTCCAAAAGTTGGTTTGGCTTCCTTATTGCCTGGCTCAGACGAAACGGCACCATACAAATTGCAACTCAAATGACAGTGGAGATCTCTGACTATGAGGTACCATCACAGAACGATACACAGAAATCCACCATCACAGACTAACACCTGGAAATCCCATTTTTCTTTAGAGCATCCAGGCGTGGAAGACGAGTCTCTCACCCATGAATGCCGCCTCGGGCCACATTATATAGCTACATTCAATTATCATATGTGCACCAAATAACAGCAGATCATTGGGAGTGCTGGATGTTGAAACCCATTAATCTCATATTGATGACCTATCCCGTAGGTAGTTCATTAACCCCTTCACCCCTGTGCATTTTTCCATTTTTCATTTTCGTTTTTTTCCTCCCCTTCTTCCGAGAGCTGTAAAATTGTTATTTTCCATCAATATTGCCATATGAGGCCTTATTTTTTGCTGGTCTAGTTGTACCTTTGAATGATATCATTAGATTTACCATATAGTGTACTGGAAAACGGGAAACAAAACTTCAAGTGCGGTGAAATTGCAAAAAAGAGCAATTGCAGGTTAGTTTTTGGGGTCTTTTATTCAAAGTGTTAACTATATGGTAAAAATGATGTGTCAGTATGATGCCTCAGGTCAGTATGAGTTGGTAAATATCAAATCTTGTATACTTTTACTTTTATCTAAGGGGTTAAGAAAAAGTCATAAGTTTGCCCCAAAAAAAGTAGTGCTTTTGTCGCGATTTTCCAAGAACCCTAGCGTTCTCATTTTTTGGGATCTTGAGCTCAGTGATGGATTATTTTTTGCATCTTGAGCTGACATTTTTAATTATACCATATTTGTGCGGATGCTACATTTTCATTGCCTGTTATTGCATTTTAAAAAATTTTGCAGCACTAAACAATGAAATGTGGGTGTTTGGAATTTTTTTTCTCGCCACGCCGTATACCGATCAGATTAAATGATTTTATGTTTTGATTGATCGGGAATTTCTGAATGCGGTGATATCAAATATGTGTCATTTTTTATTTTTTTAACTGTTTTATTTTCAATGGGGCGAATGGTGGGGTGTGATTTTAACTTTTAGGTTTTTTTTAGTTTTCATATTTTTAAAAAACTTTTACTTTTTATTTATTTCACATCATTATTTTATATCACTGCCCAGTCTGATTGCCTGTGCATTTCTCCTGATCAGAGCAGCATTGCTCTGATCAGGAGAAATGCTGCTTTCCTGTGGGTGCTCTGTTGGCTCACATAGGAAGTTCATTATGGTAGCACCAGGGGTGCAGGGTGCATCAGCTGACCCCACGCTACCATGGCAATACATTGGCACCCCGTGATCACGTCATGGGGCCGCCGATGGCGGCGAGAAACAGCGCGATCGCGCTGTCAGTATTTGAGAGCGCGATCTAAAGGATTAACAGGTGCAGGCAGATCTCCGGTCCACCTGCGCCTGTTAGCCACACATCTCTGCTGATCAGATCAGAGCCTGCAGTAACGGGAGATAAGCGACCAAGGATCTACCGGTTTGTCCTTGGTCGTAAAGGGGTTAATAAAGTTTTGACAGGACAACAGGTTTAAATTATACAATTTCTCACATTGAAGTGACATAGAGAACAGAAACAAATTTTGCCAATCTGTCACTTCACTAAAACTATATTAGTTCTGCTGTTCTGACTATTCTAAGGTCTGGGAGTGATGGAGCATGGTTTAGTCGCCAGATGTTCTGTTATCTGAGTGAGAGGAGGGAGCCATAAATCTATCACCTATCTCAATCTGAACATGGCTCTTTTTTTGGCACTGCAATGTAATGACACAGGGACAGGAGAGGCTATAAACAAATAAACAATGGTCTCCCTGTAGAAACTCCAGTGGGGAGGGGGTAGAGGTGTCCTATGTCCTACTACTAGTGAGCGCTACTGTTGTAACAGCCAGCCAGGCACTGAGACTGCTTGTCAGCAGTAAAAGAGTAAAAAACAGATGCCATGAACTGAATCAACCTGTGTCCGCTGACGAGCAGTATCAGTGCCTGTGCGGCCAGAACTAGCACTCACTAGAAAAGCAGTGGATGTAATGCTTAATACATTTTGCTCAACGCTTTTTAGTCTGCAAGTGCCCAGTCACTGTGTAGCTGCCATAACAGTGGCCTTCTTAGGTGCAGTGTCAGTCAGGCACAGTGTGTGATAGCGCCCCTCACATACTCCTATCATGCCGGCAGTGTTTGAGTGGTGTTCCTTCTGCCGACATACTGTACGAGTGCTGCCAGAACATTTAAAGTTGCCTCATTCTTAAGCATTAGGTAGCCCCAAACGTCTACTAAGAGACCGGCCTGGGGGGCATATGCCCCTCTGACCCCCGGCCCAGCTTGCTCCTGTGTAAATGTGCCGCCCTGGCAAAACCAGGGTGTCACAGAGGTCTGCAGCCATCTTTTTGGTGCAGATCTCACTCTCCCTTGGGGAGTTTCCCACACAGATACAAACCAGACAATCAGGCCCTACTCACCCCCTCCCCAGGAAAATGGGAGGGGGCGAGAGGAGCTTAGTAAGGGCAGAGCAGAGTTTGAGCTGTAGTCAGTCAGCAGGAGGAGAGAAGTCTGGAAGGCGCTCCATTGTGGAGCTAGGAGGAGCAGCAGCAAGGGCCTCAGGAATAGACCAGCCGCTTGTAGGGAACCGAAGTGGACCGGGGCAGGGTAGTGTCCCGCCGGTGCCGACTGTCAGGACCCTGTCCGGACCTGTGCACGGAACAGACACAGACATCAGGCAGGAGAAAAACACCTGAATTACACACATGGGTGTGGGACCCGTCCGCACAGCATCCGTGGGCACCAGTTACCAGCAACTTGGTTAATTCCTGGACTCGAGTCAGTTATTGCCTTATACTGTGAGTACTCCTGCACCACCCGGTCCAAGCTGTGGATTGCACCCGTCACTCCCCAATCCATTACACCGGGGTCCCAGGACATCAACGCCCTACCCGTGGAGGGAAAATCACCACCTTGCTGCCCATCACCATCCCAGGGATCCCCTGACCGGCAGCGGCGGTGTTCCATTACCTCACCGCACACCACGGGTGGCATCACAGATCATAGACTTACAAATTTCCCTTACATAATCCCCTTTTTGTTCTGGAACCAGGGATCACAGACCGGGTCATGCCACCTTGATACCTACAGAAGTGACCCCTTGGCCCAGATCTGAGTATCCCCTATCCCCGGGCAACACATATACGGAAGGCAGCCTCTTCAGTTTAGGGGCGACGTTGGCACAGGTTCAGAAAGGGTGATAGCCTATGCCAGAGACTTGAAGAAGAACCCCGAAAATTACAGCTCATTCAAATTAGGGCTATTAGCCCTGGTGTAGGTCATGACGGAGAAGTTAACCAAGTACCTGTCGGGGTCAGAGGATCATGTGTGGACTGATAACAATATTCTCGGCCACCTAGAGAATGTGGAGTTGGGGGCCCACAAACAGCGATGGGTTGCAAAATTGTTCAAACATCAGTATAATATTTCCTACCAGTCAAAAGTCAAAAATAATTCTGCAGAGACCCTGACAAATGTGACCCAAGAGTGACCCACTTGTAAGCTGGCGGGAGATAAACACCGAACTTCAAACAGTTTGCCACGGCCCTGGTAGCTGCC
Organism: Anomaloglossus baeobatrachus; assembly: GCF_048569485.1. Taxonomy (NCBI): domain Eukaryota; kingdom Metazoa; phylum Chordata; class Amphibia; order Anura; family Aromobatidae; genus Anomaloglossus; species Anomaloglossus baeobatrachus. The sequence continues at coordinate 76,979,016 of NC_134361.1, read as the reverse complement.
AAAAAGTCGTCGGGAAAGCCTCAATCCATGCAAGTACTGGGACACCAAAGAGATGAAAGGGTGCAGGTGCAGCACTCCGACCTTGAGCTGGTAGAGTTGCAGAAATGGGTAGCCCTCTGTCAGAACCCCATCATGGAAGAGAGGGGAACTCTATCGGACAGTGCTCTACAAATATTTGGCCAGTGGGAATGTCTCCACATGAAGCACAGTTTATTGTACTGATGAATTCAGCTGTCAAAGGAATCCTGGAACATGTGCAGGCGGTAATGGTGTCGATCTTGGCAAAAGAGGCTCGGTGGGAGTGGACACATGGACGGGCTCCCGTGTAGAGACTGTGATGCACAGAGCCTTTGGTTTATCATCACTGTGAGTGTCTGCTTTATAATCCTCATCCTGCACCACGACTACCCACAGTGAGTAACCTGGTCCCCCTGCAACCTGTGCTCCCAAACATCCCACCAAAAATCCCCAGAGGCTGGGACCTTCCCTACCTGTGGAGGAACTGACACCTTTCTGCTCCACACAATCTGCCCTGATTCTCCGTCCAGAAGCAGCTGTACTCCCATTACCGCAACCCGCAGGTGGTGTCACGAACTTCTCCCCTGTAAATATCCCCTCACCAAAGATCGGATTGTGGGAGCCGAGCCCGGGTCCGGACTTCTCGAGCCACGACCACCCCGGATCCGAGCACCCCGGTGTGCGCCGGGGCGGCACACTAGTGTACTGGCCTCACTGACGTCAGGCGGTAGAGGAATACTGCCGAAGATGTGTGAGCTGGCCAAGCCGCCAGAACAAAGGGACCCCATCCAAGTAATCAACATGTCTGGACAGCTGGAAGTGCTGATGGTCGACTACTTCATGATTAGTTTTCCCACAATGGTTACTGCCTGGTGATGACCGACCACTTTACTAAGCTCACAGTGGTGACCCCGATGAAGAACAAGATAGCTAAGTCAGCAGCCTGGGCTATTTGTTGTGACCATATTCGTGTGTATATTTCTCTTGTTTTAAGGAAAGTTACTAGCTATATCCTATAGGAGGGAGCTGTTGATATTATTATTTTTTTCACAAAATAAAGTTTTCAGTGTAACTGTGATGCCCTGGACTAGCCAGGTAGTCACAGACAGGCCCTTGCACAAACACCAGTCCCCTAAAAAGGTAACAGCAGCCAACCTAAAAACCCTGAGTCTCCCCTCTCAGGCTTTGATGTTCACACCCGGGGGTGGAGCCAGGCGGTTGGCCACACCCACTGAGGAGTTCGGATAGCCTGAGGCGGGAAAAGCAAGCAGATTAGTTTTGAAGGTGAAAGAGAGAGGAGTTGAGAGGAGTAAAACGTCTAACGGGGATCTGGGTCGTAGCCCAGATACCCTGTGGCCAGGAGGCAGACGGTGGTTGCCGCCTGCAGGAGCCGGGAAGACAGCTGGTGGAACCATAAGGGACCGGGACAGGGTAGTGGCCCGCCGGTACCGAACCAGGGAACGAACTGGAAACCGGAGCACCAGGAGGGGTACTCAGACCCAGAACGAGGCCCAGAAACTACTGGACCGAGTCAAATTCACTGATTGGGGTCTGGACCTTAGGTTCTTTCCCACCCAAGTCCCGACTGAAGACAACAGCCCAATGAGGGGGATAGAAAGCCACCGCTCAGGCAAAGCGATCCCACAGGCCAGTGTCTGCGGGCAAATGGGCTCTCCCGACACAAAACACAGCCGGGGAGCGGACTCCCGTCGCGGACGTGCAGGCAGTCAAAGTCTACAAAACGAGGTGCAGGAGAAAGGCGGGGACCACCAAACCGAGTGGGAGACCAGACGCAGATGGCTGCGGGCACCGAGCACCATCTTTTTGGTTTACCAGAGACTCCGGTGTATCTGTCATAGTGAGTACAACAGTGCCCTCGGGCCGCGTACCGCCCCGCATCGCACCAACACGCCCACACCCCCGCACTCTAACCCCAACAACCGGGCCCCGGGACCATCGATCCCCTACCCACGGAGGGGCTAACACCTGGCTGCGCAACACCGTTCCCGGGAGCCTAGTCAACGGCAGCAGTGGTGTCCACACTCACCACGACCCGTGGTTGGCGACACGAACTTAAACCCAAAACCGCGGCTCCGGCTGTGAACCTCCCCACCGAAACCCCTCACGTAGCGCCAGCTTCCCTTCAGAGCGACGTGACCCTCGGGTCCGGAGGCGCTCGAGCCACCCACCGACGAGCCCTGATCCGAGCGGCTCGGCTGCGGCCGAGCGCGGGGCGGTACATAACCACTAGGTGAAAACTTCTCTGGTATAACAAAGATCTATATTGTTTTGGATTATTTTTATAACAGGTAACCTTTGATGTCTATTAGCATGACTTTAACTATATCTATGCAAAAAGTCCTTTGCTCCTATTTATAAAGCAATTAGATGTGTTTGTGGGGAATTTACACAATAGTTTCCCTTCATCTAAAATGGTGCATTAAGCCTCCTTGATGCACGCTCACAGTACGAGTGGTCTCTCCCTCATTCCCTTTCATTCATCATGCTGCATGCACATGCACAATCGATGATCAGGAAGCCAGGCACGGCATGTGAGAGAGACTGGCGGGCGATGTGCACCGCTTCTCGAGCAGGGGAGTACTAATAGAGCACACTGGACCTATAAAAATCCGACCTGAACACTGCTACAGTGCCTCCTGACAAAGCTGCGGGTGAAACACGCGTTGGTACATTGGGCAGTGTGGTCTCTTACTGGTGCATGTATTATGGTGCTTTATAAGGAGATTTAAAAGGAGATCTAAAAGCAATAGTTTATTACTTGCTGTATGGGATGTCATTTAGTATTATTGGTACCATCTTACTGGTACCTTTCAATTTTGTTTGACCTGTTCAAGGTTTGATCCTTATTCATATTTATTGATATGCAGTATGTATTGTATGTTATTTGAATAGTGCACAGTACACATTGAGGCTATCATGTTATTTGCTATTTTAACCACACTGCCTTGTTTTTATAGGTTGTGGGGTATTTTTTATAGGGTTACTTTGGTAGTAATGCATAAATAAACTTTTGTACCTCCAATGTATTTTTCATGTTTTTCATTTAACTTACTGGTAGTCTATCTTGGTCACATATGGCTAAACGAAGAGGATTCATTTGTTTGAAAGTTGTCACAATGTGACTACAGGTGTCAAGCCAGGTCTGAGAAATCTCCCAGCAAATGGTGCAACACAGCGGGAACACTTTGATAGTGTTAAACCGGGGGAGGGGAAAACCACTGGCGAGCGGTGCAACACAAAGGGTACACAATACAACAGTCAGCCCTTGCGCTAGGGAGGGGATTAGCTAGGTCACCTCCTAATACTCACCTGAGGCTGGTCCCTGCACTCCCTAATATCCCTAGATGGGTCCTTCCCCCAGTGCGCCAATCACGTACCTAGGTCCTTGCTGGCCCTAAACTCACCCTGACTAGTGAGGGCCAGTGAAATGCTAGTCTCGCCACTAAAACAAGACAACACAAGGTATGAAAGACAAACAGGTGGGCAAAGACACAATGAAAAGCACTCCTAGGTTTCTTCAGTAGGAACCTGCACAGCCGCAATAGAAACGATATGCTATATATGATATATAACAGCTATGCAGCGACAAGTTTCTTCCACATAAGCAGCTTAGGTATGAGCTATAGCCGGCATAGGGAGGCATGAGGACGGAATATTCATAGCAGAAGGGAGTGGATGCAGTTGAGGTTACAACTAACTGTTAGATCATTGCAGGATAACGATCCTTAGCCCCTTCAGTACCTGATAGAATTAAATACACAACAACTGAGGGTAAATGATGAGTGGGCAATACAGCAGATCAGAAAGCCACGGACCCACTTGGGGGGAGGGGCGACATGACCAAGGGGGAGGTAGGGAGTGATGGGTTAATAGGGACAGTGGTATATGCCTAATATGGCTTTGGGGGATGGTTTTAGCCGGGGAGGAAGAGGAGGAGCAGGGAAAGGGTTAGCTGGGAGAGGAAGGAGTTACCTCCTCTTCTGTTTCCGGACGCCGAACGATCTGCACGTGCACCTCCATGGCAGATCTTCAGGAGCTCCAGCGTCTGATTCAGGCAGCGGTCGCAGCGCACGGGCCCCTGGCAGTGCAGACCCACATCAGGGCTGCCGGGGTTAACCCGTCGGCGCTTGCCCCTCGTCCCCCCAGCAGCGGCGGGCGCCAGTCGCGGCCCCCCCGCAGGTATTCCCCGGGCGCGGGGGGGGCGAGGAGGAGATGTAAGAGCCCCTCCAGGGACCCTCCGCAGAGTGCAGCGCAGCAGCAGCGTCTGGCTGCTGCAGAGGCCGGCGGGAGGAATCTTCGTTCCAGCCGCGGCGGTCGGGAGGTGGGAGTGGCCAGCACGGGGCCTGCTTCCGGTCCCGGCCTCCGGGCTGGAGTTACTGAGACTGCAGCGGCTCCAGGCCGGGAGCGCGCTCGGCGCAGGAGAGAGGCCAGCAGATCCCCCTGCAGTCGGCGGGGGGACCGCGGGGCTGCACGTGGCGGTAGGTCCGGCGCCGGGGGGGGGTCTGCGGTGCCTGACCCCGGTGCGGCTGAGAGAAGGAGTGACGGCGGGAGCCCTGCGGCAACCGCCGGGTCACTCAGTACCGCTGTGCAGCCCCCGGATGTGGCAGTCTCCCGTGGGAGCGGGAGGACTCGGCGGATGGAGGCCTGCAATAGCCCAGGAGGGCCAGAGGCGACGACGGCTGAGATCCGGAGCCGGGCGTCTGGTCGTCCGCGCCCAGAGGCCCCTTGCAGTCGGCAGGGGGGCGGGCGCAAGAGGTCGAGGCCCGGGGTGCCGGCGCGGGGGACAGGACGGTCTCCTGGGTTGTCACCCCGGGGCAAGAGATGGAGCGGGGATGACTCTGCCCACGCGGCGGCCCTGTCTGGCGGCCGTGGTGGGGGGGGTGCTGCGGCGGCGCCCCCCGGATGTCGGATGGAAGATGAGGCCAGCGGCGAGGAGGGGGAAGAGGCTTTCGGTTCGGAGGAGTCGGATGGACGACAGACGGAGGACAGCGAGGCGGCGGTCTCGGGAGACGCCGAGCGGCGGTCGGGTGAGACGGCCGCGGAGGCGGCAGGGGCTGCGCTGGCGGGGGGCTTCGGGGGGGGGGGCGGCTGCGGCTACGGCAGCGCCCGCTGGTTTCGCAGTGTGGAGTCAATTGTTGGGGCTGTTGCAGGGGCTGGCGGCGGCTTCGGGAGCGGGGGGGGAGGGGGCCCAGGCGCCGGTGGCGGCGTGGGTGGGTGCAGCCGGTTTAGGGTCCTCGGCGGCGACGGGGGGTGACGGAGCGGGTGCGAGTAGAGGGGGGGGCGAAGGGGGGAGTGAGACGGGGGGGGGGAAGGAGAAGGAAAAGGAGAAGGAAAAGGAGAAGGAAAAGGAGAAGGAGGATGAGGTGGTGCGCTTAGATGATAGGGCTAAAAGCGAAGTTTATGTTTGTTTTGAGGGCCCGCTGGGGGCCCATTTAAAGAAGGAGGTGCGGGAAAAAATTTGGAAAGGGGAATATGTGGAGATATTTTCTCTGCTTCCCCTGGAGAAATTTAATTTGGATAGGGTTAAGCCGAGTGATTCCAAAAAGGAGAAGGACGAGGAGGAAAAGCGCCGTTATAGGCTTATTCCTCGGACTTTTGCCAACTGGCTACAGGCATTTGCGATTTTGGCGAGCGTGGTCGGGGAGAAGGAGCCGGAGCATTGTTCGGCTTTGTTCGGCTACATGGATGCGATAGGGGAGGCTTATCGAGTTTATGGCGGACTGGCGTGGCTGCGCTACGACGAGCAATTTAGGCAGCGGAAGGCATTGCGGCCAGATATGCGTTGGGACCATAAGGATATTTCCTTATGGATGCGATTGATGTCGGCACCGGCTCAGCCCTTTCGGGGGGGCGCCGGGGGTTCGGGGGGGGCCGGGTCCCCGGCAAGTTTCAAGAAAGGTTTGTGTTGGCAGTACAATGAAGGGCAGTGCAGGTTTGGAGCGGCGTGCCGTTTTAAGCATGAATGCTCCGGATGTGGGGGGGGACATAGCTTGTCCAAATGTTTTAAAAAAGGAAAAGGAAAGGCTGGTGATGGGGCTGGTAAGAGGGACGACGCCGGTGAAGGTAGAAGTGATGGTTCCGTTTTTAAATAGGTATCCGGACAAGGAGGCGGCGGCGTTGTTAAGTTCTGGTTTTTCGGATGGTTTTCATATTCCGTCGGTTGTTAATGCATCGGTTCCGCCGTATCGTAATTTGCGTTCCGCTCGGGATCACCCGGAAGTGGTGGATGAGAAGCTGGAAAGGGAGGTGGCTTTGGGCAGGATGGGCGGCCCTTATGTCGCCCCGCCGTGCGGGAATTTGGTGGTGTCACCGTTGGGGGTGGTACCAAAGAAGGAGCGGAATAAATTTCGGCTGATTCATCATTTGTCTTACCCGGAAGGGTTATCGGTGAATGATGGCATTGCGCCGGAGTTGTCGGCGGTATATTATGTGTCGTTCGATAAGGCGTTGGACCTGGTTAGGGCGGCGGGGCGGGGTGCATTGATGGCAAAGGCGGATGTGGAAGCAGCGTTTCGGTTGTTACCGGTTCATCCAGATAGTCAGCATTTGTTGGGTTGCTGGTGGGATGGCAGTTATTATGTTGATCGTTGTTTGCCAATGGGCTGTTCCATTTCGTGTTCGTACTTTGAGGCATTTAGTTCGTTTGTTGAGTGGGTGGTTCGGGACGTGTCCGGGCTTACGTCCATCATTCATTACTTGGATGATTTCCTGTGTGTCGGGCCGGCGGGTTCGATGGTTTGTGCGGGTTTGCTATTTGCGTTGCAAAAAGTTGCGGCCAGTTTCGGGATTCCTTTGGCGCCGGATAAGACGGAAGGCCCGGCGCCGGTGATGTGTTTTCTGGGAATTGAAATTGACACCATTGCTATGGAATGCAGGTTGCCGGCGGAGAAGGTCCGTGATTTGAGGTCCGCAGTGTCAGGGGTAAAAGCGGCGAAGAAGGTGCGGCTTAAGGCGGTGCAGTCTTTGCTTGGAAAATTGAATTTTGCTTGCAGAATTGTGCCAATGGGGAGAGTGTTTGCGAGGCGTTTGGCGACGGCGACGGCCGGGGTACGGTTGCCGGCGCATTTTGTGCGGATCACAAAGGCGATCAGGGACGATTTGGAAGTATGGGATCAATTTTTGCAGCATTTCAACGGCCGGACGCTGGTGATGGAGAGGGTGGCGTCTAACGGGGCGTTGCAGCTGTTTACGGATGCGGCGGGGTCGGCCGGGTTTGGGGCTGTCTTCAGAGGTCATTGGTGTGTCGGGCAGTGGCCACAGGCGTGGCGGGAGAGCGGCTTGGTTAGGAATTTGGCTCTGTTAGAGCTATTCCCCATTGTAGTGGCAGTGGAGCTATGGGGGTCGCACTTTGCCGGAAGGAAAGTGTGTTTTCATTGTGATAACCAGGCGGTGGTGCACGCGATTAACAACTTGTCTGCTAAGTCGGAGCCGGTGGTGGTGTATTTGCGGCATTTAGTGTTGAGATGTCTGCAGTTGAATGTGCAGGTAGTGGCAAGGCACGTTCCGGGTGTTGACAACGAGGTGGCTGATGCTTTGTCTCGTTTTCAGTTCAGCAGGTTTCGGGCGCTGTTGCCGTGGGCGGACGAAGTTGGAGTGGAGTGCCCCGAGGATTTGTGGCATCTGGTGAGGCGGTGATCTCAGACTTGATTCGGAACTCGGTGACCGAGGTGACTTGGTGCCGGTATGCTAAGGTGTGGGCTGCATGGGAGGAGTTGTTGCGTCTGATGTTTGGTGGGGAAAGCGTGGATTACTTGGTGGCTTTGTTGTCATTGGTGAGTACGGATTTTTCAGCCGGGCGCTCGGCATCGGCTGTGGCACATCGGGTGTCGGCAGTGGCATTTTGGTTAAAAATGAGAGGGGAGCGTGATGTTTCACAGGATTTTCGGGTTCGTCAGGCTTTGCGGGGCTTTCGCCGTGGCGTACGGGAGAGGGACAAGAGGCGCCCTGTATCGTTTGGTTTGTTGAGACGGATGGTGGGTGGCCTGAGCGGCATTTGTGAGTCTGTGTACGAGACGGTTCTATTTACAACGGCTTTCGGTCTCGCTTTTTATGGGGCGTTCCGGATAGGCGAGCTGGTGAGCCCGTCCAGGGTGACGGGTGGTGGTTTGATGTTTGAGGACGTGCAAGTGAGCAGTAGTCAGGTGGAGTGCCGGATTCGCCGGTCAAAAATGGATCAGCTGGGCCGTGGTAGATTGGTGGTGTTATATGCGGTTCCAGGAGAGGAATTGTGCCCTGTGCGTTTAGTCGAGAGATTTATGGCCGTGAGGGGAGGCTTACCTGGCCCGTTGTTGCGGCATTTGAATGGGTCGTTTTTGTCGAGGTTTCAGTTTGTGGCGGTGCTGCGGCTAAGTCTACGTAACGCGGGGGAGCGCCCGGAGGAATTCGGGTCGCATTCATTCCGAATTGGTGCAGCAACGGAGGCAGCCCGTTGGGGGCTTGGAGATGAGGTGGTAAAGCGTATTGGTAGATGGGAATCTTCTTGTTTTCGGCGGTATGTGAGACCGCAGTTGTTGTAGCATCATGGGACTTTGGTTACGTGCGGAAGGTTTGAGGAAAGGGGTGTTTTTTGATGTGTTGGTGGTTGTGCTGTTATTGGTTTTGATATTTTCGTTTTTGTTTTATTTGTTATAGGGAAGTGCCTGATCTGGATCTTGGGGCACTCCTTCGTATTTTGGGGTGCCCGTCGGGCGGAGGTCCGCCCGAATGGTCGACAGCTGGGTTTGGATCGTGCGCAGGCGACTGTTCGATGGATCGGAGTTCGGGGCATGGAGTGGGGCAGGGTGGTCCCGGAATTTCGTTTCCATTGTAAAGTTGAGCGGCCCCCGGATGTGCTGGTATTGCATGTGGGGGGTAATGATCTTGGTGCCAGGGCGTCGCGGGATTTGATCCGAGACATAAAGATTGATTTACTGCAGTTGTGGAAGCGGTATCCTGGTTTGCTGGTCGTATGGTCTGACATAGTGGCCAGGTTGGCATGGAGAGGGGCTCGGTCGGTGGAGAAGGTTAATAAGGCCAGGGCCCAGGTGAATAGGGTAGTGGCTAGGTTTGTGACCAGGAATGGTGGGATTGTGGTACGGCACAGGGATTTGGAGCCGGCTGATTGGCGATTTCGGAGGGGTGATGGTGTGCACCTCAACGAGGTCGGTCTGGATTTATGGGCGTTGGGTCTGCAGGATGGTGTGGAGCGTGCTTTTGGTGTGTGGCGGGTCCAGGCCACGTAAGGTGTCACGTGGTCTGTCCTGTGGCGGGGGGGTAGGTCTGGTCCAGAGGTTTGGAAGTGATTGGTGGCTGGACCGGGAGTCATTGTCTTGGTATGGTGGCTCTCGGTTTCCGGGATGTGGCAGGCACGGGGTTCTGCCAAAGTGTGGGGGTCAATCCGTGGGTGATTGGCACCTCGTCTCTGGGTCGGTGTGTTGCGGCCGGGGACAGGGGGAGTAGTAGTAGTGGACTGGGCCTACCCCGGGGGGTATTGTAAATGTTATTGTCTATTGTTACCGTTATGTGGTTGTTTTGGGTCGCCCGTTGGACGGCGTCCCTAAGGTACTAGTCTGTAAAACAATAGGCAATAAAAAGGCTGCTGTGGCCATTTGAACCAAGTCGCATGCAGTCCGTGTGTTTATTTTTAGAGGATAAGGGGGTTTGGTTACACAGACATCATGACCGGAGAATCCTCCCTCAGCTGGTCAAGAAAGCCACGGACCCACTTGGGGGGAGGGGCGACATGACCAAGGGGGAGGTAGGGAGTGATGGGTTAATAGGGACAGTGGTATATGCCTAATATGGCTTTGGGGGATGGTTTTAGCCGGGGAGGAAGAGGAGGAGCAGGGAAAGGGTTAGCTGGGAGAGGAAGGAGTTACCTCCTCTTCTGTTTCCGGACGCCGAACGATCCCCGCCCACCCTCCCTTTGTGTTGTCATGTGGGAGATGTTTTTGGGTAGTTGGGATACCTTTTGTCACAGTAGCGGTGGGGGTAGGTCTGGTCCAGAGGTTTGGAAGTGATTGGTGGCTGGACCGGGAGTCATTGTCTTGGTATGGTGGCTCTCGGTTTCCGGGATGTGGCAGGCACGGGGTTCTGCCAAAGTGTGGGGGTCAATCCGTGGGTGATTGGCACCTCGTCTCTGGGTCGGTGTGTTGCGGCCGGGGACAGGGGGAGTAGTAGTAGTGGACTGGGCCTACCCCGGGGGGTATTGTAAATGTTATTGTCTATTGTTACCGTTATGTGGTTGTTTTGGGTCGCCCGTTGGACGGCGTCCCTAAGGTACTAGTCTGTAAAACAATAGGCAATAAAAAGGCTGCTGTGGCCATTTGAACCAAGTCGCATGCAGTCCGTGTGTTTATTTTTAGAGGATAAGGGGGTTTGGTTACACAGACATCATGACCGGAGAATCCTCCCTCAGCTGGTCATGTGATCCACAATATGCAGTGATCTTCTGATCTCAGATCTCCAAGATCACATCAGGCCATAACACACTTGTGACAGTACCCCTTCTTCTGCGAGAGGCATCCGGACTCTCAGGACCAGGTTTGTTCGGATGAGACACATGAAAGGAATGTCCCAACCTACTGGCATTAACTTCTGAGGCTGGTCCCTATATCCTTTCTTCTGAACCATAACCCTTCCAATGTACCAGATATTGGAGAGAACGGTGAACAAAATGAGAATCCACGATTCTTGTCACCTGAAACTCTAAATTACCATTAACAATAACTGGAGGTGGCAGTAAGAGTGATGGCTCCAAAGACACACCATATTTTTTGCGCAATGACCTATGAGAAACATTATGGATATAAAGCACTTGGAGCTCAAGATGAAAGACCACAGATTAATAACAGCAATCACTTTGTACAGACCAATGATTCTAGGACCTAGTTTCCAAGAAGGAATCTTCAAATTATTATTACACATAATCACTCACACACAGGTCCGGACCTGACAAATGTCTTTTATCAGCCATGCGTTTGTATCTGTCCCCATAACATTTAGGTTGTTTTTTACTCCTTAACATACAGAAGAGAGCGATGAAGAAAATCGTTCCACCTCAGGAACCCCCAAAGACCCATCTCTACTGAAAACACAAAACTGAGGGTGACAGTCGTATGCACCAAAAAATGGTGACCTACTGGTAGACTTATTATGATGATTGTTTAATTCAATGGTAGGAGAGACCTAGACAAATGAGTATGCAAAGTCTTAAAACGCACACAAATATTGCAGACAGACACAAAATCGACCACATTCTGACGCAACCTTGGTCACCAAAAGCTATGAGAGAGGAGGTCTAATGTTGCTTTACTACCTGGATGACCCACAAGAGCCAAGTTATGATGCTCCCCTAAAATATTGGGAACGCAAATGTAAAGGCTCAAATGATTTCCCTGAAGGACAAGCAGCAGGGGTGCCCCGCTGAGCCTTCAACACCTCAGGAAGGAGCGAGAAGGCTCAACACATGATTATTGCATCAGACATGTGGTATGTCAATGGTGGGTGACATTAAAGCTGAAGTGGCTGCAATGAACCAGAAAATAGAGGAAAAATTTCAGCACACCCAATTTAAGATAGATAAAAAACTATTTTATTTCAAAAACATGTTTAAAAAACCGTCAGGAACCTGACATGTTTCTGGCATACGTAGATACCCTTAGGGGCACGTTGCACACTACGACATCGCAAGTTGATGCTTGCGATACCGAGCGCGATAGTCCCCGCCCCCGTCGCAGCTGCGATATTATGGTGATAGTTGGCGTAGCGAACATTATCGCTACGCCAGCTTCACATGCACTCACCTGCCCTGCGACATCGCTGTGGCCGGCAACCCGCCTCCTTATTAAGGGGGCGGGTCGTGCGGCGTCATAGCGACGTCACACAGCAGGCGGCCAATAGAAGCGGAGGGGCGGAGATGAGCGGGACGCAAACATCCCGCCCACCTCCTTCCTTCCGCATAGCCGGCGTGAGCCGCATGACGCAGGTAGGAGATGTTCCATCGCTCAGCGATGTGTGATGCCGCTGGAACGAGGAACAACATCATAACATCGGTCATTTCCAAATTATGGAAATGACCGACGCTACACCGATGATACGATTACAACGATTTTGCGCTCGTTAATCATATCAAAAAGGCTTTACACACTACGATATCGACTGCGACGCCGGATGTGCGTCACTTTCGATTATTTGACCCCACCAACATCGCAGCTGCGATGTCGTAGTGTGCAAAGTGCCCCTTAGTCAAAGGAATACAATGCAAAATGGAGAGGGAGCCGTATTTAAAGCATGCATAATTATACTCAGCAAATACACCTCTGCATATTAATTAAATTATGACAAATCCAGGAATACTAACAGAATCCACATATAACCAAGAACAAGGAACAACAGTGGAAAAAATACCATCTAAATAACTATTTGCAATAAAAAAAAAAGATGTAAATAAAGAGCAAAATATACATTCAAAAATATGAACAGCAGAACAAAAAAATAAACAAAAAATCAGGAACAAAACAAACAGCAAAATATCAGGAACAAAAAAAAAACAGCAAACATTTCAGGGGGAAAAAAGCATAAAAAAAAAAAATACTTTTTCAGGAACAAACACTTCACCCTCAAGTTCAAAGCACACAGTGAAGATGGTAGAGAGAAGAGAGGCCAGACAGTAAACCTTGCAGAAATCACTCCACCCGATAATCTCCCTAGACTGATAATCAACCACCAGATTGTGCTTAACCAGCCAGGAAAGGCCCAGTACTATAGCAGCAGGAAGGCCTTAAAGAACATGACATCACATCAGCTCACTATGAAGGATCCCCTATGCAAAGTTCAAATTATGCACAATTCGCGTCAAACACCCCTATCCGAGTAGCGCAGAGTTGATAGTAAATATGGGGACAGGTTTCGCCAGAACACTATGAGAGACCATGAGTCTGAGCGAACCGAGAACACACCATATTGGTCCCTGTCCCACTATCGAAAAGAACAGAAATAATCTCAGTCTTCATACACAGGTCTGTCCCTTAGGCGTCTGTCAATCCGGATGGCTAAAGCCATGGTGGCCTGTAAAGACTCCAGCGCTTTGTACGTAGCCAGGGCAATCTTAAGCTTTTCTGACACGCTCTGGAAAAAATGGCTTTTGAGGGTGCGGTCATTCCACCTGGTATCAGTAGCCAATCAGCGGAACTCCAAACAAAACTCCTATGCTGACCGATCAACTTGCCGAACCTTACGTAGCTTGGACTCAGTAAGGGATACTCAGTCCGAGTCATCACAAAAAGAACTTAGGCCACAAGAAACTTTTCTTCTTACTGAAAGGACTGCAAATCGATAGGAAGAGAGAAGTCCCAGGACTGCGGATCTCTTGGCAGGAGAGAAATAACAATCTCCACCCTCTGTTCCTCACTGAGCGAGGGCAGTGTGAAATAAAAATTACAAGCCTCCCTAAAAAACACAAATGTATCCCTTTCCCCAGAAAACCTATCCAAGACGGCCATCTTGGGTTCAGGTTCAGTCTGGCTGCGAGCTGAGACCAGCAGACCCGCAAGCTGCTGCAGCTGATTCACAACCTGCGACCGCAATTCTGTGACTTCCAGAGACAAACTCAATCTGCAATTGTGGAGCAAGAGCTGCAACTAGATTCATAATGAAATCCTGCAAAAAAAATTTGGGCTGGCTATAAGGTCACAATGAGACACAGGTCTCTCGGTGAATGGCACAACACAGCGGGAAAACCTGGTTAGTGTTATGCCAGGGAAAGGAAAACCGAGCGGCACAACACAAAGGGTACATAGTACAACAGATAGCCCTTGAACTTTATCTAAAGTCTGGGTGAACCTGCTGAACCCAAACTTCAACAGGTCCCCTCATGTCTATTATCTGTTAGTCTGATGGACAAATCTAGGTTTGGTGAATACCAGGAGAAATATACTGTATCTAGCTGACTGCACTCTGCCAAATGTATCATTTGGTACAGAAGGGATAATGCTATTTGGCTCTTTTTAAAGGGTTGGCCAAGCCCCCCTTGTGGCAGTTAGTGAAAATATTAATTCTTCAGCATAGCAAGACATTTAGACAATTGGATGCTTCCAACTTTGTGAAAACTAGCCCTTTTTTGTTCCTCATGATTGTGCTCAGTGCGCATAGCAGTGTCCATAAAGACACAGTTGGGGAAGTTTAATGTGGAAGAACGTGACTGGTTATAGAGAGACCTGAATTCAAACCCATTTGACACCTTTTAGAAGAACTAAAATGGAGATTGGAAATCAGGTATTAGTGTCTGACCTTACAGATGCTCTACTGGATGAATTGGCGAATTCTACCACCGTCACCTCCAAAATCTTGTAGAAATCCTTACCAGAAGAGTAGCAGCTATTACACTGCAAAGAAGGGATCAGCCCTATATTAATGACTAAGCATGTGCAATGTACAACGTAGAATGGGAGGTCATAAAAGCTCCTGTAAGTGTAATGTGTAGGTGTCACAATAAATTTGACCATAAAGTAGCAACACCCTTCCAGTGGATTGGTTACTTCTCAATATAAGTATGAGAATCACATCAAAGCTATAGTAGACTTAAGCCACCCATATACCCTGGAAAGTTGGCAGCTATATCGGCCGCCTCTTCCATACACAGGAGCACTCTCATGGCCAAATACTGCTAAGTACTCTATTAAAGAGATACTGCCAGGCCAGACATCTCTGGTGGGAACAAGTGGATTAGCAGTACGAAATCGGGCAAGCCGTATCCTTAACTACACTGATCATCTGTGTCAGAGCATTTATACAGATTACATTGTAGCCCAAGCTAGTCGATATTGTCGGGTTCAGCTGACTTTGGTTTTGATGTGTATGGGAGGTCTTTGTTTCCACGCAGAAGATGATGTGTGAGCTGGCTAGTCTTAACTGCACTCACATAGTGCCGAAGAGGGTCGGAACACCACTAGAAATGGAAGACAACAATTGGTAAGTATTTGAACACATGCACACTTTACTACCAAAAAATTAAGAGACTAATACATTAAAAAATTGGTAATTGTTTGTTTTATAAATCAGTAATATTTATTATGCTGAATTTGAGGAACCAAAGGTGTTGGGGTCACTCTAAAAACACCACCTTGTCTACCAAGATTGTGGTCTAAAGACAACTTCTGACATCTTTAGGACAGTCCTCTTTACTTATAGTTAAAAAGTTTTTTTAGAAGAGCTTTTTGAATACCTTCTGAATATAATGATGAATTGTTATCCAGTCCCTTTATTGTTGACTTTAATCCATTAACTATAAAAGGTTACCTGCAATGATCTGTGTTTATCGTTGGGGCAGTGAGATGTGATCATTATGTATGACTGAAGGATTCACAACACAAGATTTCACTTGTAACTGTGTAGTAATGGGATGTATCAAGCTGTGCCGCTACCATTTTCTTCACAATAAACACATCAAATACCATGTCTGAAGTTGAGAGTCTGCATGAAATTAAAGACAGATGATTAAACACCTTCCACTTTCATGTGGACGCCTGCTGAACATCAAGGTGTCTACCTCCAGGGTCATTCATTATTCCTTTTCTGAGGTTGGTAAAAACACAAGAACTTTTAAACACTAAGACTGAATATACAAATATATATTTACATTTACATTTTTTATTTCCTTTACTTTGTGAAGTTATTAACTTCTCTCACAGATATTATACTTCTTATATTACCTTAAAAAATCCCATGTACCGATCAGTTTTGTACAGCGAAAGCAGTCATTGTGGAGGGGAACTGCAGAGACACCGTATTAGTAAATGTAAAATTGGGTATACATGATTTCAAACAATTAAGGCCGCTTTACACGCAACAACATCACTAACGAGATGTCGTTGGGGTCACGGAATTCGGGACGCACATGCGGCCTCGATAGCAACGTCGTTGCGTGTGACACATACGCGCTAATGATCAAAAATACTCACCTAATCGTTGATTGTTGACACGTCGTTCAAATCCAAAATATCGTTGATGGTGCCGTACGCAGGTTGTTTGTCGTTCCTGAGGCAGCTCACATCGCTACGTGTGACACCCCAGGAACGACGAACAACAGCGTTCCTCCATCCTCCGGCAACGAGGTGGGCGTGACTTTCACCCAGCTGCTCTCCGCCCCTCCATTTCTATTGGACTCCTGCCGTGTGACGTCGCTCTGACGCCGCACGAACCGCCCCCTTAGAAAAGAGGCTGTTCGCCGCCCACAGCGACGTCGCTAGGAAGGTAAGTATGTGTGACGAGTACTGGTGATTTTGTCTGCCACGGGCAGCGATTTGCCCGTAACGCACAAACGTTGGGGGCGGGTGTGAACGCTAGCAACATCGCTAGCGATGTCGCAGCGTGTAAAGCCCCCTTTAGAAGAATGTCAGGATCTGTCATCAATCTTACAAGGGTGGCGGATCTCCGATTCTATCCTAATAGCAGATGTGTAGAATAAGAGGGATCAGGCATTTTTTAATTCAACAGTAAAAACATGTTGAGCTCTAAATTAGTGATCATCTGTCTGTCACGGCTATCTCTCTTGTATATGAGACTTCTGACAGACCCTGGACTTGAGTCATTTCCATTCTTGACTCTAAATATAAGGCCTGTGTCACACATTCGTGCCTCCGGCACATGTTTGGCACTTTTCTCACGTACCGGAGACACGTACACACGTGGACCAATGTATTCCTAATGCACCTCCACCAGCCCTGCAGAATCTTCCACTGCAAACAGTTGCTGGCGACCGACGCTCATTATGAGAGTGTTCAGGAGGTGGGTGTGATGTCACGGACGCTAATCTTCGCCACTCCACTCGGCCGGAAGCAGCATCAGCGGGGAGTGGGCGGGGCTGGAGCCGAAGATCAGTACCCTGGACAGCAGCAAGAATCATGTGAGTATTCAAATTACCTATTCTCTGTGTGTTTTCACGGATAGCACACGGAGAACACACGTGGCACGCACGTACCGGAGACACATACTTACCTCATGCAACACGCAAGGAAAATACGTGTCTCGTGGCACCTGCATGATTTTCACGTGAGTGTGGCACAGGCCTTAACCGTGTTTTCCTTTCTTTTGGCAGTTGTGAGGTTAATGTCAGTATTCCTAGCCAGCTAGCAGCCTAATTACCAGCTCAGGTGTTTCCGGTTTGGGACCACTCTCAGTCCCTTTATATACCCTCTGCTACCAGCAGAGGGTACTGGTTATTCTCTTTGTCATTTGAATACTAGTCTGGAAGGTGGAAGAAGCTGCTCAACCCCTCTGCTGATTTGCTGTGGTAGCTGCAGTCTTGGTGCAGACTACAGCAGTTTTTCCTTGTTTCCCCGTCTGTCTTCCTTCCTTGGTGTGTTGTTTCAGTGCAGCGGTGAGGCTACCATCCTTCACCTGCCTATTCCCTAACCAGATATTATTGTAGAGTCTTTTCAGGGCTTCAAGTTCCTGCTCGGTGACAGGTGAGGCACCTGTATAGAGACTGGCCAGGATTGCAGGATACAGTGCCAGGTAAGTAGAGAAGGTGTCCACCTTACTTCTCACTAGCGCTAGGGCCCACCATTGTTAAAGTGTCCCCGGTGTACCCCTTGTTTGTCATGGTATGACCCCTTTTGGTGTGTGTTTTGGCTCACGCCGGATCATCCCGTGTTTATGCCATGACACTGTCTTCATTCATTCCTCACTGCTTTGATGGGCTATAGGAAGGGCCCGTCACTTGCTATAAACATGCAATTTCTTTACCTTGTGTGAATCTGACATTGTTTTTTCTTTTCTTCCTATGCTTTCTGTTCCTATAACAATAAAGTTAATTTTTATAGTGCCAACATATTCCACAGCACTTTAGTATTAAGCGGGGGTGTGTACAGACAAAAACAAAACAAAGTAGTACACAGTTCAGCAGCTACAGTAGGAATGAGGGCTCTGCTCACAATCTTACAGTCTATAGGAGGTCCGGAGATATATCTCCTTGAATCCATAAATGTAAATCCAGTTTTGTTAGACAAGTTGACATGGACACTTCTGAGCTCATTCAGAAGACGATATATTCTGTCTGTGATCTGTCCATGTGTAAGGGTATCGCCCCTGAAAAATGGTTAGGGCACTATGACTTTAAGAGGAGAGCTGCCCTGTTTTCTGTATGTTATGGACTGGTCGGCTCGGCCGGCGCTCACCCTGTGACCTGTGAACTTGGACTAACCTGGCCCAAAACAATGTGGGAAAGAGAGAAAGAGTGGAAGAAGAGTTTACGCGGGAACAGGACCAGTTGAGCCGCCTGAGAGAAGTGAGAATGAAGGGATGCTGTCAGTGTTCTGTCCGAGAGTGGCGGTTTAGGAAGAGGCATGGTGCTGATTGTGAGAGATACTGCGAGCCAGACCATGAGAGTGCCCTGATCACTGTAGAATGAGTGCAAGACTGAGACGTTCTTGAGATTAAACCAAAACAGGAAATAGAACTCCATGTTTAATAATTATTAGGCATGGCAAATCTCACCATATCAGAACTAACCACCAAAAATTGAGTTTGGATCTGAGACGTTCTTGAGGTTGGCGAATCCGAGGAAGAAGAGTTCTCCCCGCCCTGCAAGGAAAAGTGCGCACCGATGAGCATCACAGCACAGAGCTCCCTGGAGTGGACATGTCCCACCTCAACTGGGCCGTGAATCTTTGCCGGTGTGCGCACTTAATAGGGTGCAGCATAGACCTCAGTAGCCAGAGCGTGGTATCCGTGCTGCTGAATACCAGAGGCAAGCTAAGTTACTAGTACAGTGTAGTTGTAATTAGTTCGTATCTGCCAAGTTTATAATTGTAGTAATCTTTGCAGTAGCTGGAGCAGTATACTATTGTGCGCTCCAGCTAGTATTTGCAGTGTGTTAAAAACTTTACTGTTGCCAGAATAATTACTCACTACCCCTGCCCACTTGTCTAAACGCTTATTTTCTGCGTGGAAATAAAACCTACCCTTGATTCTGCAATTTTGTCTTGCGTTCTATAATTGCATCCTGCACTATGGTGATTCCTAGGTCATCGCTACACATGTGCACCTTGGACCCATTATATCCAGTGTGCCAGTGCACTGCAGAATGCGCTATTGTGGTTCATTTCATGGGACAGAAATAGGTTACATACACACATCGAGTATTTGGTTACACAAATTTCTGCACCATTTCTGCATCTCTTGGCAGGAAAAACGCAGCACAAAAACACACGTTTTTGATGCATTTTTGCATGCATATTTCAATTCACTTTAATGGATGAAAAAACACTAAAAATGCTGAAAGAATTGACATGCTGCAGATTATTTTCTGCACCAAATCTGCAAGGAGAAAATACTAAACGTGTGGACTACACTTCAGAATTCTCATTGACTTTGCTGCCATTAGGATTTGCTTGCAGTTTTCTGACAAAACTGCACTAAAAATTCATTAAAAAAAGCGATAAAAACACACTATGTGCCTACAGCCTAAGGCCTCTTTCACACGTACGTGCCTCCGGTACGTGTATGGTCCGTTTCCTCACGTACCGGAGACACGTACACACGTAGACCTATGTCTTCCTATGGTGGCGGACACACGTATGTATTTTCGCACTGAACGTGTGTCCGTTCCATACATATGTGTGTCCGTTTGTTTCTCACGCCGACATGTCCGTTTTATCTCTGGCATCACACGGAACGCAATCGGGTCACAAGTAACACATGTGTTCCGTGTGACACGCACCGGAGAAAAGACATGTGTCTGCGAGAAAAAAACAAAACATTACTCACCTTCTCCAGCCCTGCTGTCGCTGTCGCTGCTGTCACTTGCTGCCAACCCCCACTCATTATGCTAATTGAATATTCACTTCACTGCGGCCGGAAGCAGCAGCAGCGGTGAGTCGGCAGGACTGGAGACCGAAGATCAGCACCACGGACTGCGACGCCAGGGACAGGTGAGTAGAAAGTTCCCGTTCTCCGTGTGTTATCACGGATAATACACGGAGACCACACGTAGTACCATACACACGGCACACCGAGGGCAATACGCACCTTTGACATATCCGTGAAACACGTGCGTGATTTTCACGGACGTGTAAAAGAGTCCTAAAGCAGGTATCTCCAGTACCCTTTCACAATTCAGATGTGCACACAGACCTGCACATAGAGCTAGTCACATATGTAATTTTTGGACACTAGTGATCCTTTTTCTATGTGGCCTTCTGAACCTGACCTCTATCTGGATTTATTTTTGAGGACCGAGCCATTTGGCTAAACACAGTAGATGTTTATACAGAAAAGAGTGGGGCCATATCTCTGGAACGTAGAGACAAAGAAATAACACTTAGGAAAAAGGAAACATTTTACACCATGTAAAAAAATTACTATTTTATGGCATGTGACATATCCTCTTTAAAAGGTAAGAACCAAGGTAACATATTCCAAGCTTCCGTCAGACCTCACTTCCCACTATAGGCTAAAATTAGAACATTTCCTGGACAGATACTTACAGCTTAGCACCATAAGAAAAGAAACAACAGATTTTCTTACTAATCTCCACCTGGTCATACTGTTCTTCTATGCATCATCAAAATATATAAATTATCATATTGTCACAATGAGTTTGGGATCGTAGGGAACCAGGGCCCCTAAGCTGCCCTTTAAGCAAGAGGATGCTGCACAATCCTTAACTCAGGGATACTCCTAATGGTGGAGAGGCCTGAGTCTCCTTCCTGGCCCTGCTCCTGACCTAATTCCCCTCCCCCTGCCCCCAGGGAAACACGTGACAGGAGTGTACTGAAACCACAGATAAAGACAGACAAGGAAAAAACTAAAACTCTTACACACACACACACACACACACACTCACACACACTAAGAGATTCAGGAGGAAAACAAAAACAGGAAGGAAGTACAAAACAACATAGGTACACTCCACAACTGCAGCAAGCATAAAGCAACAACTAAGCACAACTTTTACCAGAGAGAGTTTTGGACACCACACCTCAAAGACCAACACAGAGTAAACTGTAGCTGGCATGGGTACACTATAAATAGGAGGGGAGCAGATGTGATAGGTCTCCCCACAACATGTGATTATAGGAGCAAGCAGACAAGCAGTCATTAACATTTGCTAGCCTACCTATGAATCAGCACACAGCTGGTCGACGCCCAAGTCTGCCCGTGTTGATCTCAGACACCAGAGAAACCATCGGGTTGAGTGTCAGAATCTGCAGTGTGAACAGTGCCCAATGCCGCTATGTCAGTCAACTATGTTTGTGCAAAACTTCATGTGACATTTTGAGTGGCATGAGTTTTCGGTATGAACGTGAGGCTGACTGTAGACATGTGCTGGTCCGGACCTATGTGTTAGTGATCTGGTTAGTGATCATTAAACTTAAAATACCCTCATTGAAGTTAAGACCCCGGTTTATTGGTCTGTACAAAATTACTGCAGCCATTAATCCTGCTGCTTTCTGTCTGGCATTAAAATCTGTAATGTATGTCACATGTCTCTGTTAAAAACATAAGTGGCTTTGGGAACCTTTCTTCCCTTACCTTCGCCTCCGGTCTTAAGCGGCCTTTACACACTGCGACATTGCTAGTCGCAGTAATTGCTAGCAATGTCGAGCGCGATAACACCCGCCCCCGTCATACGGCCGATATGTGGTGATCGCTGCTGTAGCGAACATCGTCGCTACGGCAGCGTCACATGCACTTACCTGCCCTGCGACGTCGCTCTGGCCGGCGAACCGCCTCCTTTCTAAGGGGTGGTTCATGCAGCGTCACAGCGTCATCACACGGCAGCCGTCCAATAGAAGCGGAGGGGCGGAGATGAGCGGGACGTAAATATCCCGCCCACCTCCTTCCTTCCGCATTGCCGGTGGACGCAGGTAAGGAAATGTTTGTCGCTCCTGCGGTGTCACACACAGCGATGTGTGGTACCGCAGGAACCACAAACAACATCGCTAAAAAGCAGAAAACGATTTTTTATTTCAGGACGACCTTTCCGCGGCAAACGATTTTGCCCTTTTTTGCGATCGTTTCAGATCGCTGTTAAGTTTTACACACTGCGATCTCGTTAATGAAGCCGGATGTGCGTCACAAACAACGTGACCCCGACGATAATTAATTAACGATATCGTAGCATGTAAAGCCCCCTTTAGTCGATCGATCTTTTGAGTTTTAGGTGTCTAAGATTGTTGATGCGCGTTTGATTCACCTTTTCATTACAATATTTAGTTAATTGATGAGGTTATAGTCCTGAGGAAAGGACTTGGGTACCAGCCTCTAATATCCATGCTGAATGCCTGGTTAAGAATTTTCATCGTCTTCGTCCGGAGAAATGGGGTCCTTTCCTGATGATCCAGAGGCCTTTTTAGAGGGAGGGGTACTATCAGAAGGAGGTTTTTGCAGGCATCGCTGACTGTCATGGCAGCGTCAGTATCTAAGGAAGCTCTACCTGCTAACTTCCCTGATGTCTGTGATTAGCATAGCGTGACTCAGGCATCGACTCACAGACATGCAGTTCATGAGCAGGCTAGCAAGAATTACACTGACAAGCATAAGGGTAACAATGTTTGCAATTTTAAATTTCAGGCTCCAAATCTCACCATCCATAGCTTTGAGCATGACACTACCTTCATTTTATAGACAAATGTCTTGGCTATATCATACATAAATTTGACTTGCAACTTTTTAGCATATGATTAGTTATATTATGTACAGTTGAAACCACAAGTTTACATACACTATCTAAAAACACACATATGTATGTTTTTCTCACTATCTGACATGAAATCAGACTAAAGCTTTCCCGTTTTAGGTCAAGTAGGATTACCAAAATTATTTATATTTGCTAAACGCCAGAATAATGAGAGAGAATATTTTAAGGTATTTTTATTACATTCCAGGATTGTCGCATCTAATGGATGTGACAATGCTGGGGGCAGTTAGAGGCTGCTATTTTTAGGCTTGGGGGTCCAATAAGCATGGGTCTTCCCTGCCTGAGAATAACAGCTAACAACTGTTGGCTTTATCATGGCTGTGTATCGAAACTGGGGGAGACCACACACCGTTTTTTAATTATGTAAATATTTTTATAAAAAAAAAGCCGCTTACAGTCTCTCCTTTTAATACACAGTCAAGAGTGCACAGCAGGGGGCTGGGGGGACCCTATGCCAATTTTTTATTTATTTATTTATTTTTATACCATGATGAAAACACGCAGACAGGGTATGTGATCGCAAACAGTCACAGACACTGTTACACAAGGTGAGGGACATCTGACTGCAACCAATCAGAGACGCGGGGACTGCTGGTGGGCAGGGGAAGCAGTGCATATGGATGAAGGATAACGAGTGCCTGAAGTAGAGTGAGAGACCTGGTAGCAGTTACAGCCTCGCCGGACACTCGGTAACCATAGAGTGCTTGCTTTATTCTTTTTTTTCTTTATCTTTCCTTTATTTTTTGATTATCCTAGTTGCCGGACCCAGCACTCAGGTACTTTTGAATCTGAACTTTTACATTGCGGGCCCGCCCATGACTAGTCTTGATGAATGTAGTACCCCTATGGCATCCCAACTGTTGACTGATTCTACTATATGAATATTCAAGATAAGTGGTATATACATATATTGTATTGATTCCCCTTTTTCACCATGTGCAATAAATGAGGGAGTATAGAGTCAGGCATAAGGGACAGCCATCAAGGAGTGGGGGCATACACCCATTTTTCAACTCGACCTATTGAGGGGTCTCATATTATCAATTTTTATATTTCTGTAGTCTTTTTTCATTTTTTTTCCATACGTTTTTTAATAGTATTTAATAAAGTTTTGCGTTTTATTATATTCATTCCCTCTAGCAAGGTATATACTGGTAGTTCATTATTGTTTGCATACCTATATAGTCTATAAGATATTATTTTAGTGTGGTGTTAACCCTTGTTGTCTTTTTGTTGCTGCCTTACTTCTCTTGCTTTTTGCTTAGTTTCTTACTGTTTATTTCTGTGAATGTGCAGTGTGACTGATTTTCTGTTATCCCTATTGGTCTCATCTGTGTTTCCATCACACTCCTGCCCCTTCTTTCCCAGGGGTGAGGGGGGAACAGATTAGATCTACTCAGGAGTATAGTAATGCATGGGACTCCGGCGTCTCCACCATCAGGGATAGTCCAGAAGACAGGCATGAGGAACAGCATAGGACCCCTTTGTCCCTCACTATCCCACAGTTACATTGTGACATAACCTGCGGATATGGGATTAATCTGCAGGATAATAGCATTTTGATACTGTGTCACCACCACTGAGAGCCCCACTGATGGGAGGGGGAAATTAACTTTGTTCCTCCTGGTAGTCTTAAGCTTCCAGTCACAGGGATGTGGTTTGGGTGAATTCAGCCAACTCTGTACTGTTCCTGTGAGGGTGCAGTGTGACTTATTTTCTGTTATCCCTGTCTGAATCATCTGTGTTTCCATCACACTGCTGCCCCTTTCTTCCCTGGGGTGAGGGGGGAACAGATTAGATCTACTCTGGAGTATAGTAATGCACGGAACTCTGGCGTCTCCACCATCAGGGGTAATCCAGAGGACAGGCGTGAGGGACAGTATAGTTCCCTTTGCCCTCACTATCCTACAGTTACATTGTGATGTAACCTGCAGAAATGGGGTTAAATTGCAGGATAACAGCATTCTGACACCGTGTCACTGCCACTGAGAGCCCCACTGTCGGAAGGAGGAAACTAACTTTGTTCCTCCTGGCAGTCTTAAGCTTCCAGTCACAGGGGTGGGGCTGGCGCGAATTCAGTCACTGCTCAGTGCATAGTGAGTGGCAGCTGTAACCATGCTACTGGCACTGACAGTCGACTCTGTACTGATGCAATGCAGTGTTGAGGGGCTGAAACTCCACGGCTGGCGTGAGGATCAAAGTTAGTTTCCTGCCGGCATTGGGGTTCTTAGTGCGGCAGCTATATGGCGTAAGAACACTATTTACCTCCAGATTATCCCCATATTTGCATGTGAATAGTGTTTTTTACATGACAGGTTCCCTTTAAAGCTGCATAGTGACATATGTTGTGTGATACGGAAATCACAGTGTCACATTGCACCAAATTATTGCCTATAGTGTATGCATTGTAACATGGGATCTCCTGTGAGTAGGACATCATTTTGCAAATGTTTCCAAATGTGTTGGATTTTCTGGTCGCAAGTCACCCGACTCACTTGCCATAGGCTTCAATGCAAGTCACAATGCCGCTGAAACCTGCGTGCGATTATAACTGCGATTTGGCCCTTTTTTTACTGCTAAATCACAGCTCTAAAATAGTTGCACGACAGCAAGTGGCAGACAAGTTTCACAGATGCTTTTGTTGCATTAATGTCTGAAAATTTAGCTTGCGAAACACATCTATCCCCCAGCCTAATGCTTATAGCACATTTTTAATTGATTATTTTAAAGCAAATGAATACATTTCTGCCTCTAAAATGAAGCACAGCCGTCATCTACAGTATGTGAAATCTACATTATTATTTATTTGTTTTGTACATGACATAGAATGTCTCTGCTGCTGTATCTGGAAGCTATTTATAGTGAGGCAGCCAGCTTTATCCATCCCAACATGACCTGTAGAGGTTAATCACCCATATGGACTGCTGCGTCCTTCACTTCTACTGCACATTCCAAACCGTTAATTTACTGGATTCTTCGATATCGTGACTGCGTTTTTAGATGTGGTTTACTAATTGAATGTAACACAGCATCTGTTATTATAACACTTTATGGTTAGGGACTGGGAATTAGCTTGTGCTATGAACTCATGTGGAATTTTGGCAGCACCAAGAATACATTGTGATTTTCATTGCTGGCTATGTTTAATTCATCACACATCACACATGCATTGTTTATTATTTTGCTCTACTAAACTGCTCGAGTGCTCGGTACCCGAGTTGAGCAGGTTGGATGCTCTGACTGGCTCGACTCGAGTAATGAGTGTGGCGCCCCGGGCAAGCCAGGACGTCACAAGCACTACACCAACACACTCCACACTCCCGGTCAGGCACACCTAAGTCAGACAAAAACCCTTGTTGCCTCCCTCCAGGGGCTGATGTCCACACCAGGGGGCGGGCCAGGCGGTTGGTCTCGCCCACCGAGGAGTTCACAGTCCTGGAGGCGGGAAAAAGAAGAGAGTTGAGTTTGGAAGTGAAAGGGAGAGGAGAGTGAAGTGGTAAAGGAGCAGACAGAAAGTGGTCCTGGTGTGTGGCCCGGACGGAACAGCAAGGTTGGCAGACGGTGGTGACCGTCTGCAGGAGAGGCCTATTGGAGCTAGCCGTAAGGACCGTAGACGGGCGGTGGCCCGGCGGTACCGGACCGGTATGCAAAGAGAAGCCAGCACCATCCGGCAGGGGCTACGGACCCCGACAAGGCTAGGAGTCGCCGTGCAATTTGTCAAATCCGTTAGCGAAGGGAACCTCCTGGGTTTCCCAGCAGCCAAGTCCCGACAGAAGGCAACAGTCCAACCGTTAGAGGGAAACACAGTCACCGCCAAGGCTAAAGTTCCCAGGGCCAGAGCCTGCGGGCAAAAGGGGCTCCTTCGGCAACCTTCAAGCTGGGGAGCGGGTTACCGGTGGGAACCCATTGGAACCATTTACACTACACAGGTGCAGGGAAAGGCAGTCACCATCAACCTGCCGGGAGGAGAAACACCGCAGCCGTCTGTGGGACCCGTCCATCCAGCCGTTTGTTTTACCGAAGACTCTGTGTTCATCATTGGCTGAGTGAGTACCACCGTGCCGTGCGGCACAGCGCTGCCCCCGCGACCCTGCACCTCACCAGGCCCTGTAACCCGCCTGTCATCCATTCCTACCCCCTCACCGGACCCCGGGACAACCAACCCCCTACCCACGGAGGGGAGAACTAACATCCAGGCTGCTCCCTGTCATCGCTCCCGGGATCCCCGTCCAGAGCAGCGGTGGTGTCACCAATCTCACCACAACCGTGGGTGGCGTCACGGACAATATCAAATCCCCACAATCAATTCCCCCCTTTCACTCACGGGCGAGGAACGCCGCTCGAGTCCCCGGGATCCGGCCCACCACTCGAGCCACCACCGAGCAGCAGCAGCAGCCGGACCCGAGCAGTGGGATAGCACAGCGTCCCCTCCTCCGCCCGCGACAACTTTGCGTCACGAACAGGATCTTACCGCTCTGCCGTCTGGTAGAGGTGCCCCTTGTGACCGCCGGAGGTGTCCAGCCGAAAAATTTGAGAAGCCGCCATCTTGGGCGCGAAAAATTCCCGCTCGAGCGTCTCCTCGAGCAGTGGAGGCGCGAAGGCCAAAACCCTGCCCCTGTAGAGGAGGAGCTGGAAAGAGACTAAGGGGGACTGATGGCGTCTGGCCGCATGTAGCTCGCGGCTATACGAGCAGGGACGCCGGGACCCCGCGATCTGCTGAGCCCTGCAAAGGATGTCTGCCCCACCCAGCTATGCGGAGGCTACCGAGCCGGTGCCTGGAACAGCGGCGTGGCTGAGGGCCCGAACGGCAGGGATCTGCCGACACTACCGAAGTCAGATCTGCATACTGATGGAACAGTGGACCGCCAAGGTGGAGGAGGTAGCTGCAGTCGCCCGGGTGTATGGAATGGAGGCAATGATGGAGAAGCTGGTGAGTGACCCACGCCCCTGTGTCCCCGAGGGACCGGCCGCTGCGGCTGAGGGACCCGGTCTAACCCTGGCCCCCATGCCGCCTCCGTCTTCCTTGCCCGTGCACCATGCTGCGCCTGGTCCGTCTGGCATTCACCCCTTCGTGGCAGTGGCTGAGAGAGTGGCGAGCCCAGAGGCTGCGGTAGCTGGCGGCGACCTGCCTGCCGCAGGGACGGATGATAGCGACTCCGGACCGGACACGGAGCCTGTTTCCGAGGAAGACGAAGGGGTCGTCACCCTGTGTGACATGGAGGCCACTTACATCCCCCGGAGCGGAAATAATGGGTACCGTGCGGCCCTCCCCCATCGCACCTGCTATGAGCTGGAGGGGCTGATTCCCGTGTTCCTCCACCCGGGGCCGGCTGAGGATGATGAAAGCGAGCAGTGAAGCCGGCGGTCCTCCGCCTAAAAGTTGTCCCCGTTGGGACCACCAGCAACGTTGTTTAAAGGTTCCTGAATGATAAGAAAAGAAAAAAAATGATTATCTGAGAAGTTCACCTGATTGACAAAACCCTGATTTGAACCAGTCGTTGCCGGCAGCTGTTGTCCCCGTGGGGACTGTTTGCAAGTTTATGCGTAGAACCTGTTACGGACAAGCCCGAGAACTGGCAGGGCAACCACAAACTTGTGGTATGTAAATAAAAATGTTTTTAATGGCTTGAAACCGTTACCGCCTCCGGAGAGGCTGATTTGGAGGATGGGCCTGGAGGGAAGTGATGGCCCAGGCCCGCCACTACCGCAACCGGTGGCGATCCTCCGGGGGTTTCAGGGGTTCCCCATGGACGTGGGTCCCCTGAAAAGGACAGAACCCGCTCGGGTAACTTGTGCTGGACTGGGGTCAAGGGGTGCTGCCCATTTGCTTAGGGGCAGCATCAGGGCCAGGTTGCTTGGGTGGGAGAGAGCGGAAGCCATTACCGTTAGCAACGTTTAAGAATGTGCCTCCCGATGTGGGAAGATTGAAAAATGTTTTTATTTGTTTAACCGTTTATCTTTTTCGGTTGTGAAAATAAAACCGGTGATGGACGGGCAGCCCGCGGACGGTCTGCATTTTACTAAGGGGGAATGTGGCGCCTGGGCAAGCCAGGACGTCACAAGCACTACACCAACACACCCCACACTCCCGGTCAGGCACACCTAAGTCAGACAAAAACCCTTGTTGCCTCCCTCCAGGGGCTGATGTCCACACCAGGGGGCGGGCCAGGTGGTTGGTCCCGCCCACCGAGGAGTTCACAGTCCTGGAGGCCGGAAAAAGAAGAGAGTTGAGTTTGGAAGTGAAAGGGAGAGGAGAGTGAAGTGGTAAAGGAGCAGACAGAAAGTGGTCCGGGTGTGTGGCCCGGACGGAACAGCAAGGTTGGCAGACGGTGGTGACCGTCTGCAGGAGAGGCCTATTGGAGCTAGTCGTAAGGACCGTGGACGGGCGGTGGCCCGGCGGTACCGGACCGGTATGCAAAGAGAAGCCAGCACCATCCGGCAGGGGCTTACGGACCCCGACAAGGCTAGGAGTCGCCATGCAATTTGTCAAATCCGTTAGCGAAGGGAACCTCCTGGGTTTCCCAGCAGCCAAGTCCCGACAGAAGGCAACAGTCTAACCGTTAGAGGGAAACACAGTCACCGCCAAGGCTAAAGTTCCCAGGGCCAGAGCCTGTGGGCAAAAGGGGCTCCTTCGGCAACCTTCAAGCTGGGGAGCGGGTTACCGGTGGGAACCCATTGGAACCGTTTACACTACACAGGTGCAGGGAAAGGCAGTCACCATCAACCTGCCGGGAGGAGAAACACCGCAGCCGTCTGTGGGACCCGTCCATCCAGCCGTTTGTTTTACCGGAGACTCTGTGTTCATCATTGGCTGAGTGAGTACCACCGTGCCGTGCGGCACAGCGCTGCCCCCGCGACCCTGCACCTCACCAGGCCCTGTAACCCGCCTGTCATCCATTCCTACCCCTTCACCGGGCCCCAGGACAACCAACCCCCTACCCATGGAGGGGAGAACTAACATCCAGGCTGCTCCCTGTCATCGCTCCCGAGATCCCCGTCCAGAGCAGAGGTGGTGTCACCAATCTCACCACAATCGTGGGTGGCGTCACGGACAATATCAAATCCCCACAATCAATTCCCCCCTTTCACTCACGGGCGAGGAACGCCGCTCGAGTCCCCGGGATGCGGCCCACCGCTCGAGCCACCACCGAGCAGCAGCAGCAGCCGGACCCGAGCAGTGGGAGAGTGCAGCGTCCCCTCCTCCGCCCGCGACATGAGTATAGTGGAAGTCAATTATTGGCAGCCCGGCTCTCCATCCACATACCACCAGCCATAAACAGAGTATTTCCAGGGGAAGGTGGGCTGGGTTTTTTTTTTGTTTTTTTACACACTGTATCAGAACACATTGTTTTGACCCCCATGAGAGCCATTCAGAGACCCTAAGTGGCTCACTTGGGTGCCGGCTCCCGTTATTCATTGAAGGGAGACGGCTCTTTGTGTTGTATCGTTCACGAACAACATGTGGCGCCCTGGACAAGCCAGGCCGTCACAGGTACTGCAACAACACACCCCACACCCCGAGATAGGCACATTAGCCAGACACCAAATCCTTGTTGCCTCCCTCCAGGGGCTGATGTCCACACCAGGTAGGGTGGAGCCAGGCTGTTGGCCCCACCCACTGAGGAGTTGACAGTCCTGGAGGTGGGAAAGGAAGTCAGTGAAGTTAGGGAGGTCAAAGAGTGAGGAGTAAAGTGGTAGTAGAGGAGCGATCTGACCGTGTCCGGGTACGTGGCTCGGGCACCGAGAGCAAGGTTGGCAGACGGTGGTAGCCGTCTGCAGGAGAGGCAGATCAACGCGGAACCGTAGGACCGGGGACAGGCGGTGGCCCGCCGGTACCGAACCGGGGAGCGAAGTGAAGCCAGCACAAACCGGCAGGGCCTGCGGACCCCGACCAGGCTTGGAGTCGCCGTTAAACAGGTCAAATCCGTTAGTGACCGGAACCCCAGGGGTTTCCAAATAGCCAAGACCCGATTGAAGGCAACCGTCCAAACAGCACAAGGGAAATACAGCTACCGCCACAGCTAGAGTTCCCAGGACCAGAGCCTGCGGGCAAAAGGGCTCCTCCGGCCCATATACACGCTGGGGAGCGGGTTACCGGTGGGAAGCCATCGAGACCGAAGATACACAAAAGGTGCAGGGAAAGGCAGCCACCACCAACCGTCCGGGAGAAACCACAGCAGCCGGCTGCGGGACCCGTCCATCCAGCCGTTTGTTTTACCAGAGACTCTGTATCCATTCTTGGCTGAGTGAGTACCACCGTGCCATCCGCCACCGTGCTGCCCCCGCGACCCTGCACCTCACCAACCGTGCCTCCCCGTCACACCTCACCGGGACCCGGGACAACCAACCCCTGCCCAAGGAGGGGGAAACAACATCCCAGCTGCTCCCTGCCATCGCTCCTGGGATCCCCGTCACCAGCAGCGGTGGTGCTCCAACCTCACCACAAACCGTGGGTGGCGTCACGGACCAAATCCCCAAACCACACAACCCCCCTTTCACTCACGGGCGAGGAGCGCCACTCGAGTCCCCGGATCCGGCCCACCGCTCGAGCCACCGAGCAGCAGCAGCGCCAGACCCGAGCATGGTGAGCGCAGCGCCCTCCCCGCCCGCGACAACTACATCTGAAGACCCACAATATTCGGCCAAGTACCGAGCGTACCGAGCACCCCGATGCGCTATCGAGTATCAAGCAGTGGTGCAAACGCTCACTTACAATTAATAAAGAAATAAACACAAAGACATAAATATTTCACAGAATATTTAAAAATTGCCTCTTACCCCTGGTACCTGTATAAACCATGCAGCAGGTGTATGCTTTGCACATAGATATGTCTATATACTCACAACACGGTTTAGGGTATGTGCACGTGATCAGGAGATTGCAGCTACTCATGCCCATGATCCCGACTCAGGAAGTTGCGGTCTTTCGCTGTGCTCTCCCTGCGGAGAACACTCAAGTCTCTGCACCAAACAATTGACAGGCTGCGGCTCGGGAAGCTGCAACGCAGGTCAGTTTTCAATGTGGGAAAAACAAGCAAGTAGGCATGGGATTTCTTGAAATCCCATCCACTGTGCTTGTACTGTACAATGCAGCTTTTTAACTAATCGTGGGCACACTGCCTTACGCTGCATTCACACATTGCAACTAGAGATGAGGGGACTCGTGGAAGTTCAGTTCGGCAGGTGCAGCCAGACTTTAGATAAAGTTCAGATTGGGACTCGTACTTGACCTGAATTCCAATGGAAGTCACTATGTAGTCAGTTCGGGTCTCTGCTCACATGCAGCCAGCCATATACGGATCACTTCCGGGAACAGGTGGGCCGGTTTTTCCATTTTTTGTTTGGTGCACACTACATCCGATCACGCTGTTGTTAACCCCCAGTGCGAGCTGATCAAACATTGTAAGCAGCTCGCACTGGGCTGAGCACCAAGCAATGCTCGCGCAAGTGGTTTGCTTAGGTAAAGCCCCCGATTTCAGGGGGGGGGGGTTAAAGTCAGTGTTTAGTACAAACAACAAACACCGAACTTCAGGTTCGCTCAGCTATAGTTGCGACCACACTGCGTGTTTTTTTTTTTTTGCTTAGGTGGGTTGAACCATTGAAACCCCCAAAGGTTTCAATGACATTCTAGTCAGATAAGGAACAAAAATGCTCAAGTAGGCCACTGTGTAAAAGTTGTTCATGGTCTCCTCCAGTGCAGCTAACAATTTTAATTACCTCTACCTCTTTAAAGCTCAGAGGCAATTGTGGTGGTGCTGTAAGAGGCCATTATAGGCTTCCTGCATTGCGCTCTCACATCTTCTGTAAGACAATGTTGGTGAAAAGATAGTGGGAAGAGCAGCTGGCCAAATAGGAGAGTGTCATGTGAGGTGTTTATTGCTGTTCCATTACAGACCCAGGGGGCACAATATACGCAAAATACATTTTTCTGTATAGAGTGCATACATTATATTTTTTTATATTTTCAAGTAATATATATAACATACGTATTTCAACGCTGAATTTGCAACAGCACGAAGGAAAAGTGGAATTATGGAACTCACCGGATTGATAAACCTGTTACCTTATATACAAATATCCAGGATGAGCTTGATGGGAGACAAGTCCGGAGACGCTGCAGGCCATGATAGTACATTTAGGCCATGAAGGTCGCTCACAGTAGCACAATCAACATTCGGCCTGGCACTGTTATGTTGAAAAAAGGCTGTACAAAGCATTTTTTTGGAAAGCTTGTCGGTAACGGTGGGTCCTTGGTTCCCTGCTGGAAACTACAAGGTCAATTGACATTACTTGGAAATTTGACTGCATCTTGCATTACAGCAAAAAACTAAAGGGCAAGATTCCATAATACTAACAGTAACTCCAAAAGTAATTTTTGTATATAAACTTATACTGAGAAGAGACTATGCCATAATATGATTGAATATATCAACTTTTATTAGGTCATAATAAAAACATAAAATACATTTAAAAAAATGACTAAAAGGCAGTGCATGATACAGGAAGGGAAAAATCCTGTTTGTGGTTCCATCCCAGCATGCATACTTTTATTAAGTTCAGCAAAATTCCAAAATATATAAAGAATCATACAGTTTGTAAAAAAAAATTAAATCACAAAAATATTATTTTTATTCACTTTATGTGGCGCCCTGGCCTAGCCAGCTCGTCACAGATAACATACAAACACCCCCCATTCCCATTAGACAGGGACACCAGCCAAACAAAAATCCTTGTTGCCTCCCTCCAGTGTGTGATGTCCACACCAGGTGGGGCGGAGCCAAGCGGTTGGCCCCACCCACCGAGGAGTTCACAGGCCTGGAGGCGGGAAAAGTGACAGTTTAGTGTTGGAGTTTGAGGAGTGAGGAGTAAGCACTTGGGTGTCTGGGTTTGTGGCCCAGGCACTGACAGCAAGGTTGGCAGACGGTGGTGGCCGTCTGCAGGAGTGGTGGAGCAACGCGGAACCGTAGGACCGGGGTCAGGCGACGGCCCGCCGGTACTGACCGGGGAGCAAAGTGAAGCCAGCACACACAGGCAGGGCCATCGGACCCCGACCAGGCTAGGAGCCGCCGTCAATAGTCAGATCCGAATGTGACTGGAACCCCAGGGGTTTCACAACAGCAAAAGTCCCGATTGAAGGCAACAGCCCACACTGTGAGGGTATACAGCTTCCGCCTAAGGCTAGAGACCCAAGGGCCAGCGCCTGCGGGCAAACGGGCTCCTCCGGTACCCATACACCAGGGAGCAGACTACCGTTGGGAATCCATAGTAGTCAGAAGGAGAACATCAAGGTTCAGGGAAAGACAGCCGCCATCACCTGTCCGGGGAGAAACACTGCAGCTGGCTGCGGGACCCGTCCATCCAGCCGTTTGGTTTACCGAGGACTTTGTACCTTTCTTGCTGAGTGAGTACACCCGTGCCATCCGGCACCGTGCCGCGCTGTCCCTGCAACCCTGCACCTCGCCAACCCTGCCTCCCCGTCACCACATCACCGGGCCCCGGGACCACCGACCCCTACCCATGGAGGGGGAAAACAACATCCCAGCTGCTCCTTACCATCGCTCCCGGGATCCCCGTCATCAGCAGCGGTGGTGCCTATCTTCACCACGACCCGTGGGTGGCGTCATGGACTAAATCCCCCAAACCAACCACCCCTTTCACTCATGGGCGAGGAGCGCCGCTCGAGTCCCCGGATCCAGCCCACCACTCGAGCCACCGAGCAGCAGCAGCAGCCGCAGCAGCGCCGGACCCGAGCGTTAGTGAGAGCGCAGCAGCGACGGCGTCCTCCCCGCCCGCGACACTTACACTTGCCGAATGGTTAATTGTTAAAAAATACAAATACTCAAGCAACAAGTCCCAAATAAGATTCAAATGGACAAGATAGTCAGATAATCCTTGGGATTCCCAAAGGGACCACCTGAGAGTGCACAAATGCTAAGTGTAATTGTGAAAAGGCCCAGTAAGGCGGGCATCACACGGTACAATCTATCGTGCGATCGCACGAGCGATCGTACCCGCCCCCGTCGTTTGTGCGTCACGGGCAAATCGCTGCCCATGTCGCACAAAGTCGTTAAACCCCCGTCACACGCACTTACCTGCTGAGCGACGTCGCTGTGGGTGGCGAACATCCTCTTCCTGAAGGGGGAGGGACGTTCGGCATCACAGCGATGTCACACAGCCGCCAGCCAATAGAAGTGGAGGGGCGGAGATGAGCGGGACATAAACATCCTGCCCACCTCCTTCCTTCCGCATAGCCGGCGGGTGCCGTGGGACGCAGGTAAGCTGTGTTCATCGTTCCCGGGGTGTCACACGGAGCGATGTGTGCTGCCCCGGGTACGATGAACAACCGGCGCCATGAAAAATAAACGATTTTTTAAAAATAAGCAACGTGTACACAAGTCACGATTTGTGACATATTCAGCGTCGCTCGGACATGTCACGTGAAACGACATCGCAAACATGTGCGTCACGAAAACAGTGACCCCCGACGTTGCATCGCACGATAGATCGCCTCGTGTGACGCCCGCATAAGGCAAACAAGCCATAGTTCAAGCTTATGTTTATCATGAAATAATTTACATGTGCATTCAAATTGACATTAAGTGAGTATCACATAGACAAAGCCTGGCATATGTGAACTTGAAACTTATATATAAGTAGCTTAAGCCCGTAGTGTATGATAGTAAAAGATGCACAGAGGATGAGAAACTTATACAATATTACCAAAGTGGATACGGTACAGAGGGATGGTGCACACGATTAGGCAGTTCTGGGTGCATATTAGTGATTCCTGCCTAATTGTCCCTGTATACACTAGTATACATCAAGAGATCTTTAGAAAAAGTATTTTTAAAGATCTTTTATCTTATGCTAATGAGCACAGGGACTAGTCCCGAGGGCGTTTCTCTCCTTAGCTAGTCGGCCTACATACAGTCATATGAAAAAGTTTGGGCACCCCTATTAATGTTGACCTTTTTTCTTTATAACAATTTGGGTTTTTGCAACAGCTATTTCAGTTTCATATATCTAATAACTGATGGACTGAGTAATATTTCTGGATTGAAATGAGGTTTATTGTACTAACAGAAAATGTGCAATCCGAATTAAACAAAATTTGACCAGTGCAAAAGTATGGGCACCCTTATCAATTTCTTGATTTGAACACTCCTAACTACTTTTTACTGACTTACTAAATCACTAAATTGGTTTTGTAACCTCACTGAGCTTTGAACTTCATAGGCAGGTGTATACAATCATGAGAAAAGGTATTTAAGGTGGCCACTTGCAAGTTGTTCTCCTATTTGAAGCTCCTATGAAGAGTGGCATCATGGGCTCCTCAAAGCAACTCTCAAATGATCTGAAAACAAAGATTATTCAACATAGTTTTTCAGGGGAAGGATGCAAAAAGTTGTCTCAGAGATTTAAACTGTCAGTTTCCACTGTGAGGAACATAGTAAGGAAATGGAAGAACGCAGGTACAGTTCTTGTTAAGCCCAGAAGTGGCAGGCCAAGAAAAATATCAGAAAGGCAGAGAAGAAGAATATTGATAACAGTCAAGGACAATCCACAGACCACCTCCAAAGACCTGCAGCATCATCTTGCTGCAGATGGTGTCAATGTGCATCGGTCAACAATACAGCGCACGTTGCACAAGGAGAAGCTGTATGGGAGAGTGATGCGAAAGAAGCCGTTTCTGCAAGCACGCCACAAACAGAGTCGCCTGAGGTATGCAAAAGCACATTTGGACAAGCCAGTTACATTTTGGAAGAAGGTCCTGTGGACTGATGAAACAAAGATTGAGTTGTTTGGTCATACAAAAAGGCGTTATGCATGGAGGCAAAAAAACACGGCATTCCAAGAAAAGCACTTGCTACCCACAGTAAAATTTGGTGGAGGTTCCATCATGCTTTGGGGCTATGTGGCCAATGCCGGCACCAGGAATCTTGTTAAAGCTGAGGGTCGCATGGATTCAACTTAGTATCAGCAGATTCTTAACAATACTGTGCAAGAATCAGTGACGAAGTTGAAGTTACGCAGGGGATGGATATTTCAGCAAGACAATGATCCAAAACACCGCTCCAAATCTACTCAGGCATTCATGCAGAGGAACAATTACAATGTTCTGGAATGGCCATCCCAGTCCCCAGACCTGAATACCATTGAAAATCTATGGGATGATTTGAAGCGGGCTGTCCATGCTCGGCAACCATCAAACTTAACTGAACTGGAATTGTTTTGTAAACAGGAATGGTCAAATATACCTTCATCCAGGATCCAGGAACTCATTAAAAGCTACAGGAAGCGACTAGAGGCTGTTATTTTTGCAAAAGGAGGATCTACAAAATATTATTGTCACTTTTATGTTGAGGTGTCCATACTTTTGCACCGGTCAAATTTTGTTTAAATGGAGATTGCATATTTTCTGTTAGTACAATAAACCTCATTTCAATCCAGAAATATTACTCAGTCCATCAGTTATTAGATATATGAAACTGAAATAGCTGTTGCAAAAACCCAAATTGTTATAAAGAAAAAAGGTTAACATTAATAGGGGTGCCCAAACTTTTTCATATGACTGTAGCATGGTAGCATGCCCCTGTGGGCATACTAACATTCAAATGAATATGCAGGGATGCCGCACATACCTCACTGTTCATGGCAGCCGGCAGAGGATGGATGCGCACTGGGCATGATCTGGAGTCCTCAGCACTTTCGGTCATGCATACTATACCTCACTAAAGCCGGGAAGCTTACACCCGGCATCAGTTTAGTGCGCATGATCTGAAGCCTCGGGTAGTCCAGATCATGCACATCCATCCTCCGCTGGCTGCCATGAACAGTGATGTATTTGCGGCGTCGCTGCGTACTCATTAGCATGTTAGTACACTCAGACGGGCGTGCTAGCATGCTATATGAGCCGACTAGCTAAGGGGAGAAACGCCCTTGGGACTAGTCCCTGCACTCATTAGCATAATATAAAACATCTTTAGAAATACTTTTTCTAAAGATCTCTTTATCTATGCGAGTGTATGCAGGAATTATATATATATATATATATATATATATATATATATATATATATATATATACCCAGAACTGCTTGTTGCTCTGGGTGCATATTGCACCTGACAGGTTCCCTTTAAGGCTCTGTTGCATGGATTGTGGTTGGAAGAGCGTAAGGCTGATTTTTATTAGAGCTGTATCCTTCCTGCCCTTTAAAGGGAACCTTTCACCAGTTTTTCCAAGTGCAGCCATCACCAGTAAGCCAGTAAGCCCTTATATACAGCATTCTAGAATGCTGTATATACTGTATGTCTTCAATCCGCTCTGCATAACGTAAAATATAGCTTTTATTATACTCGGTTGTCCAGTCTAATGGGCATTGCAGGTCTTCATCCACGACCTCCTCTCTTCTTGCTTCATGTGGATGATGCGTTCTGCCTTATCTACACAGTTTCCCCCATTACAGGCACATTTCTCTCTAACTAACCAAGGGCAGAGCAAAGTGTTGTAGTGTGCATGCACAGGCGCTCTTTGGTCTTTTCCCTGCACATGCACATTACTATACTTTACTCTGTCGTCAAAGCAACTTTGGGAGATACTTTCTTTTTCGAGCATCCTAAAGAGGCACTAAGGTGGATGGATCTAATTGAGCAAATAATTTGCCACAGCCAGCGGCATTAACCCTTAAGGGGGCTTTACACGCTACAACAAATCTAACGATGTGTCGGCGGAGTCACGTCGTAATTGACGCACATCCGGCATCGTGAGTGGTGTTGTAGCGTGTGACAGTTACATGCGATTGCGATTGAATGTAAAACCGTTCATCACATACACGTCGTTCATTTCCTTAAGATTGCACGTCGGGTTGTTCAATGTTCCCGAGGCAGCGGACATCGCAGTGTGTGACACCCCTAGAACAATGAAAAGATCTTAACTGCGTCCCGCAGCTCCCGCCAGCAATGCGGAAGGAAGGAGGTGGGCGGGATGTTTACGTCCCGCTCATCTCCACCCCTCCGCTTCTATTGGCCAGCTGCCGCGTGACGTCGCTGTGACGCCGCACGTCCCTCCAACTCCAGGAAGTGGATGTTCGCCGCCCACATCGAGGTCGTATGGAAGGGTAAGTACGTGTGACGGGAAATAATCGTTTGTGCGACACGGTCAACAAATTGAATGTGCCGTACATACGATGGGGGCGGGTACGATCTCATACAATATCGTATGTCATATCGTAAGGTGTAAAGCAGGCTTTATACTTCAAGCTAGGTGCCATCGGTGTTTGTAACGCCTGCCTGGATCAACAGACTCAGATGGGATGTAATGGACAGGCTAGAGGGAAGCCACTCACCAAGCAGGAACCCCAGAACCCTGAAACCCTTTAACTCCTATACAGGGATTTGGAATTACACAGGGCCCTGGAGATCACTACCTGTGGAAGGCTGCAGTCTGAGAGAGTAGTCGTCAGGCAGGGACCAGGAATAGCAGAACAGGGACAGAATCGGCAGACAAGGACGTAATCAGAAAACGTAGCAGAGGTCAAATCTGGATCGGGCAGTGAGGTACAAAAACAGCAGGCAGAAAGGTAGTCAGAAAACATGCAGAAGTCAGCACACAGGAATCACAAAACAGAATAGGGTGGATCAGGAGCCAGGAAATCAGAACTATCTCTGGCAGAGGTCAGCAGACTGGAGGGGAACTAAGAAGGGTGTGGTGTCTTCCCATTGGCTATATCTGAACGCTGGCAACTTCAGCTGGAAAACACATGCCACCCACAGTCAGCGAGTGGTACTGTGCAGATCCCAAGATAACCCAGCCCAGTGGATGATCGGAGCCTGCGCCCACCGGTGCCGCTGGCATCGACTCCTCTCCCATCACCAGCACTATCCACAGCAGGAACACGGCGTCGCCTGACGATCGGAGCAGAAGTCGCTGGAGCGGACTCCAGAGGTGACGTAACAGTGTTACACCGATTGATTACTGGAGCTGGCTCTTTCTCTAGTTACTCCAAGACCCAATGGACTGTCATATTCTGACTTGGATCCTGTTATGGCAAGCTCCCAAAAAACATTTAATTACTTACTAGTTGATTCATCTGTTCTCAACTCAGTTAAATGATAAACTTTTGCCTTATTCCATCTGCGACTGTCAGATGGATTTGTAATTTTATGCTATTTGTCTGTTTTGGAGGGTTCTAAACAAAATGTTCTCCATGAGTCTAAATATTATACTGCTCATAACTATTTTGTATGCAAATGGACTAATTCATTTATTTTTGTACTGCCACACGAGAAGGAGGGTAATGCATATTCTGTATATTCTATACTTTTTAGCTCATTGACAGATTGATGTAATGGCTAATAATAATGTCAACTTTTTATCATGCAATGTCAGATGGTTAGGGGATACTTCAAAATGGATTGCAGCCATGATATTTATCCGGGCACCCTGACCGGCAGTTGTGAGTCTGCAAGAAATCCATCTTGAAAAAGATAGAACAACAATAATGAGTCAACCATAGTTTTCATTCAACCTACACGAGGTATTCCAGAGGAGTATTTTACTCTATTAGTCTATTGTCTTTGAAGCCAAGTCCTCCAAGATTGGTGGAGATGGTAGATTTGTAGGGCCTCACTGTAAGCTCACTCTCACCGTTTATGTTCCTCCTCTATATAATAAGGTGTTGAAGTCGATAATGCTACCTATGGAATAAAATCCGGGGATCCTAGTGTTAATTATAAGAGACTTTAACAATATTATTCACCCATATTGGGACAAGTTCAGGTTAGAACAGTCCACAGAGAACACCAACATATCTACATTTGACATGCTGTTTTCAGAATTATCATTGTCAGATTTTTAGCTTGTAAGAGACCAAAGAATAAGGCAAATATCCTGTTATACAAAATCACATTAATCATGTTCCCGTACTGACTTAGAATTGGGCACAGAACACATTTTTCCTTTAATGGAAAAAGTTTTATAATTGCTTAGGGTCCTATCAGATCATTCACAATTGCTAATGAGCTTGTGCGTCTCACCTAAACTTACATCATCCCTTACACTATGGTCGGTGAACCACTTTTGGCTCCAAATTATAGATAAGTTGGTCACTTACACTCTTTAATATTCCTTTAAAGAAAATAGCAACCTCATCTCTCTGTCATGTGTCTGGATTCAAGCCCTTGATTCTGTGCTCTTCCACTGGACAACAGTAGCTTCACTTTTTCTTCAGGTGTTTAGTTTCTGATATCTGTGCTTTGGTTCTGTTAGGATAACAAGTGTATTCACTTACTCGATTCCTTGACCAATCCACCTTTTGGGTACAGCTTTAAATACCTTCCTCCTGCTGGAGATTTTCTGATTTTGACGTTAGGTCATATTGCTGTTAGTTTCTGTCAGTCAGTGGAATACCAGGTAGGATATTTCTCTCTGCTGTTTATGTTCTCCACTCTGCACCTGTCTAATATTTGTTGTCAGTAAGTAGGCAGCATATTCTTTAGCAATAAAATTTCACCTTCTCTGGTATATTGTTATTTGTCTTACTCAATGTAGGATAACTTTCTATTTCATAGTGGGAGAGGTAAGAAAAAGACCGCACTCCATCCGCTGTACTTGTGCTGGAAGACGTTTATTAAGTCAGGTGCATGGG
The DNA here is from genome assembly GCF_048569485.1 of Anomaloglossus baeobatrachus. NCBI lineage: Eukaryota > Metazoa > Chordata > Amphibia > Anura > Aromobatidae > Anomaloglossus > Anomaloglossus baeobatrachus. Next base: position 76,937,650 of record NC_134361.1, on the reverse strand, counting down.
TGAGAGGAGGGCTGGAGGCAACCTGCCAGGTGGCTCCCAAGAGAGGACGACGGCCGTTTCGCCTTGATTAGGCTTCCACAGGTCCACATGTGGAAAGGGAACGTCACACCTAGGAGCGCCCAGACAGGCTGCAACCCAAACCACAATTAAAAACAATCACAATGGAGAATGCCAATAAAATACATTGTATACAGACAAGAAATGTCTCAAATACAAAATTCACAAAAAACAAAGATACCAAAAGACACATAGGAATATACATACCCTATGCTAAAAAAGAAGGATAACTGAAGAATGAACGTCTAGCCTACAAGAAAACCGTAAGGTCCACCCGATCATTCATACCCAGGTTGCCCTGCGCCCCATAATTAATTATAAGTTTCGCTTCAGCTTGTAATAATAATTTGTGTAGATCGCCCCCCTTAGGAGGGAGGGCGATCCTCTTCAGGCCCGCGAAACGCAAAACACTGGGGTCGCCCCCGTGTTGTTCCTGTACATGGGTGATCAACCTGGGAGAACCTTTACCAGAAGCAATGGAATTGTAATGTTCTCTGAATCTAACATATAGACACCTAATAGTTTTGCCTATGTAGAACCTTCCACAGACACAAAGGACCACATAGACAACAAACTTAGATTTACAAGAAATGAACTGACGCACCTTATGAACATGAGGGCCCACCTGCACAGATCCACCAGTGACATGCAGGTTGCAGAACTTACAGTTGCCACACCGGTAATTACCTGGGGGGCAACACTTATCCAACCATGTAGAAGTGCTAGTAAGCCTGTTCCTAACCAACATGTCACGTAAATTGTTACAGCGTCTGAAAGTGACCAAAGGACTGGCCACAGTCATTTCGGCCAAGTCGGAATCCTTCTCCAAAATATGCCAGTTTCTACGTAACACTCCCCTAATTACGTCATCCAAGGGTCCAAATTTGAAACTAAAAATAAATCTTTTTGGACTGTTTTTCTTGTCAATGGTACGGCCACGCTGGACAGGGAACGCGGGACCGGATCTAACCCTCTCGAAGGCTCTGTCGACAAGCCTCTTAGGATAACCCCTCTGTTGCAACCTATCCCTGAGGTCGGCCGACTGTTGCAAAAAAGACTCATCTGTATTGTTGACCCTACGAACCCTCAAAAATTGGCTGTAAGGTAAGGCCGTCTTAGTATAAAATGGATGAGCACTATTATAGTGCAAGAGTGAATTGGAAGCCGTGGGCTTCCTGAACACCTGGGTGTGAACTACACCATCCCTGATAGAAACATCAACATCCAAAAAACTGAGGGTGCTGCCACCAAATGAGGAAGTGAAGGACATATTCATTGTGTTGACGGAATTGAGATGGTGTACAAAACCCGAGAACAGAGTCTCTGGGCTGTCCCACACAATGAATATGTCGTCCACATACCTCAGATAGTGGCGAATATACCTCAGATAAGGATTGGTGTCAGAAAAAACATATTCGCATTCGAAGGCGCCCAAAAAAATGTTGGCCATGGCACAAGAGACGGGGGTACCCATAGCGGTACCCCCGCACTGCAGGTACCATTGGTCCAAAAACATGAAAGCATTCCTGGATAACAGAAAATCCAGGGCTTCACCCACGAAATTGCAAAAAAGATCACTCTTGCCACATTTAGTTACCATATCCTTCACGGCGCGTACACCCAACCCTTGAGGGATCCGAGTATATAAACTCTCGACGTCAATAGACGCCAAGTTGAAACCCTGCTGCCACGTTACCCCTTTCAGCAACTCCAAAAAGTCCCCACTGTCTCTCACATAAGAGGGAATATGACCCAACATAGGTCTCAACAACCAATCCAGGTAGTGCGACAGCGGCTCGGTCAAGGATCCGATCCCGGCCACTATTGGACGACCCGGTGGGTTCTCCCTGCTTTTGTCCACCTTGGGGATACAGTACCAGCAAGGTCTCGTAGGGTGGAGGGGAATCAATTTATCCGCCTGCGTACGAGAGAGCAGGCCAAGGCCCACGTACCGATCCAGCAACCGTACCAATGACTTCTTAAAGCCCTGTATAGGATTAGATGACAGGGGAGTATAGGTAGTCCTGTCCGCCAACTGTCTACGACATTCCTGAACATAACCACTACGGGTTAGGAGGACCACGTTGCCCCCCTTATCGGCCTCACGGAACACCGTGTCCTCCCAACCCTGCATGGTACGAATGGCGGACAGCTCCCCTTGACTCAAATTAGGAACAGGGCTTTTGTAGACCAGTGCCTCAACATCCCTCAATACCGTCTCCTGGAACAGATCAACCAAATTTACCGGGGTGGTGGGAGGAAAAAAGTCCGACCTGACCCCCTTAGTGAACCTGTCGGGCTCAAAAGAGGTAGGAACGGAAACAGGGCCTGACTCAAGAGGTGGTTCATTTAGGCTAAGCAATAAGCCAGCACCCTGAATAATATCAGAGTCAAAAGCTCCTGTAAGATCAAACCGTCCACTTTCCACCCTGCAGGGGATATGTCCCTCAGGAGCGGCACTCAGGGTATCGGGCACAGACCTAAAATATTTGTATAAATGAATTTTTCTAATTGCCTTAAAAAGGTCAACTTTAAAGTTCGCAAAATTGAAATTCTCAGGAATACAATATTTTAGACCCTTGGACAAGACGGACAGCATATCAGGAGATAACGTGTGGGAAGAAAGATTGATGACAGTGCTAGCCAGGGACTGGGCGTCAGGAATACTACCTAACTCCTCCAAGACACCGATTTTCTCTTGCGACCCCTGCCTCTTCCACCTCTTCCTACCCCCCCGCCGGGTGCGTCTTCTAAAGGGGCGGTGGTTCTTACAGACGAGGACACCCCACCAGAGGGCCCTGGAATCACGTCCTCCGAGCCACTGGACTCTGAGTCCGTGGTCCAGTACCCCCTGTTGGTGGTATTTGCACCTTTCCTCTTTTTATATGACTTTTGTCTGTAATTTCTGGTTTTATCCTTGGTCCAACAGAAAACCTGCTTCAGATCATAATCTCTTTTGTCCCTCAAGAATTTCTCTCTTTTTTTATTTTTAATATCAGTCTGCACAGTAATCAATTTTTTATCCAACTTTTGAGAAAACGCTGTCCATTCCTCACTAGACATGCGTGCACAGGTCTCCTGTTTAAGAGTGTCCAACTCAGTAGTCAATGAGGCATAATCCTCTTCATTCTTTTTCAATACCAATTGTAATAGCTGCATGGAACATTCAAGCTGTATGCTCTCCCATTGCTGGGTGAACAAAGTATCATCCTGGAAGTGAGAGAGGGATTTAATAATTCTGAGTCCACGTGGGACCCGACCACACTCCACATAAGACTGTAAAGACTGTACAGTCCAAAACAGCCTCACTTCTTTATCAGCGAGGTTCTGGATCTGATATTCAAGTGTCTTTAATCCAAGAACCTCAGTGTCTTTTTTGAAATTGCATTCACCAAAAAAGGAGCCGGCATCGGCCCGTCCAGCCTGCACACCACTAGCACCAGCTGGCACATCGCTGCAAACATCAGAGACCTCCATAATTAACATGCGGGTTTTAACACACCGCAAACAAACAGTCAAGGTAAACAAACAAAGCAGCGTGCAAAGGGACCTGTAACATGTAGTCCAGAGCAGTTCAAAGAAAAAAGGGGGGGTCCAGCACCATTCCGCATTTTTACCTGCGGTACTGCATGTATCCGGAGGGATGTAGCTGCAAAGTGACTAATCCAGAGCGGGGGTGCACGTCAGCACTGAAGATCCGAAGATAGTGGGAGAGGTAAGAAAAAGACCGCACTCCATCCGCTGTGTTTGTGCTGGAAGACGTTTATTAAGTCAGGTGCATGGGTGAGAGGAGGGCTGGAGGCAACCTGCCAGGCGGCTCCCAAGAGAGCACAACGTCCCTTCTGTAAGCAATTTGCACTCATATCTGCCTTCCGGTTCCTTAGGAGGAACGTAAAGTGCTCGATGGACATTAAGGCAGCATAGGCCCGAGTTGCCATAGTTTAGTCTGTAGTCAGGGCTATTACAACTCCAGCACGACCACTAGGGAGTGTAAGGTTGGTATCTCTAGCCTGTACAAGAACCGGCAGGGTCAGTTGCAGTTTTTAGTGTGTTACCTTTACCACTTTAGTAAAGTGCTGATGAGCTGGAAAAAAACAATGGCGCAGATAGGGTCATATCCTATTATGGGAGTGGGGTGAATTGCGTGGAACTGCTCACCTTAGGGAGTTGTGATCAGTTAAAACCTCTATTGCATATGTAGAACATGGCTGCCATGACCTTCATGGAGGTTCTGTTCTAAAAGTAAAAGAAATGGTTAAAAACCTGTGCTACTATGAAGAATCCAAAAGACACTTGTAAAGTTGACCAGTGATTTATTCAATGAGTTTTGCAGAGCATAGTCTCCTTCATCAGGAAAATAACATATGTACCCATCATGCATCTCACAAATTTGTTGCTGAAATCTGATGCAGACATTTCAGCACCAAATTTGCAACTCCTGCCAGAAAACTGCACCAAAACCGTTTTTGTGCACTTTTTGGCCAAGAGATGCAGATTTACTGCTGATATTTTTACACCATATTCTTGCACCAAATCTAAACCGCCTGGCAAAAGATCCCATCATTATCGCATCCAACCCTCATTGTGTTTTGATGCAATTTTTTGCCAGGAGGTGTAAACTGGCTGCAGGAATATGTTGTACAAATTTCAGCACCAAATCTCTGAATCTTTTGGCAAAAAAACATGATTTTCTGTCAGGAGATGCAGGTCTGTGAATGAGGTAACCTGAGGTCAGGATACCTGTGGTCACAGGTGGGCGACCATGGGAACTTCCAGCTGTGACCGCAAATAACCTGAGTGATGTAACCACTCATCAATGAGGCTCAGTCTCTGTCTGAAGCCCACAGCGGGCGGTCATGTTCTGTGCCCGCGCGCTGTGGATTCAGTAATGTAGCAGAGCCGGAATCAGTGCGGGACCTTGTGTAGATTACATCAGACCTGGGTATTTTGGGGGTTAATAAAGGATTGAAAGAGGGTGGGTTTTTTGCATTGTATTTCAAATAAAGGATTTTTTTCAGTGTTTGTGTTTACTTTTTTTCACTTCCAGATTAGCAATTGGGGAAGTCTCATAGATGCCTCACATTACTAATGTAGGGTTTAGTGGCAGCTGTGAGCTGTTATTAACCTCTTATTACCCTGATTGTCACCGCATCAGGGCAATTGGGATGAGCTGGGTAACGTTTTGGGACTGTTACATCTAATGGATGCGACAATCCTGGGTGGCTGCAGGCTGCTATTTTTAGGCTGGGGGGCCCAATAAGCATGAGTCTCCCCAGCCTGAGAATAACAGCCCCCAGATGTTGGAGTTAACATGGGTGGGTAACAAAATTGGGGGGATCGCACACCTTTTTTTAAAATGATTTATTTCAATAATTAAAAAAACGCATGAGGTCCCTCTTATTTTCATACACATCCAGGATAAGCGCATGGCTGGGGGCTTAAGCCTGTAGCCGTATGCTTTATCTGTGCTGGGTATCATAATATAGAGGGACCATATGCCAAATATTTTTTTTTTTACTCCAATATAGACACACACAGCCCCTCTAATTGAAAGCAGCCAGACAAAGTGGAGATGCATCTGACTGCAACTAATCAGAGAAGCGGGGACTGCTGGTGGGCAGGGGAACCATTGCATATGCATAAGGGATAATGAGTTGTCACGGAAGTAGCGTTACAGCAGCACGGGAGACTCAGTAAGCATAGCCCATCTGTTTTCCCCTTTTGGTCTTTATTTTTCACTTATTTATTGATTTATTACCCAAGCTGCCGGATCCAGATTGTTACCCAGAGTTCCCTGAGAACTCCAGGCCCGGGGTCGGTGGTCGGGTTTTTTCAAACCGCGGGGATCCAGACTTTTACAGTCCAGTGCACCTATCACAACTTCTCACACAAAGGAGCAGATACCAATGCATCTGCTGCATTAATTCCCTCCCTGCCCAGCATTCCTTGTCCAATGTGTCCTGAAGAATACTTTATACTTTTTAAGACTCTACTAGGAGATACAGAAAACCTTCTTGCAAAAGCATATATTTATATGCCATTCTGATGGAGCTGGACCCCCTGTACTGTCTCATACTTCCAGTAGTGAGAAAGACACTCAGTAAATGCAAAACTAGAAACGAAAGATTTGGGAGAGAAACAACTGTCTGTGGCCACCACCTGGATAACACCTTTTGGGGGATTATCTTGCTGTTGCCTCTCTAGTGCACCTGTTGTAAATTTCATTTGCTCTAAAATAGGTGAAAATGACTCAGAATTACAGATGGCAAGTTTATGCTACTTTGAAAGTCCCTTTCAGCTGCTACTCAGCAATGCCTTACAAAAGTATTCGTACCTCATGAACTTTTTCACATTATTTCCACGCTACACTCGCTAAATTAACTGTATTTTATTGGGATTTTATGTGATATACCAACACTAAGTAGCAAGTATTTGTGAAGTATAAAGGAAATGATAGATGGGGTGTGGTCACGAGATACACCGAAACGCGCATCAGGACCTGGTGCTTGCACAGCAGCTGTTTGTTATGACTACAGGTAATAGTCTTTAATGTAATATTGTCACTACTATTATGTATATTTACAGGTGATTACTTCCTTGTCTTGCCACCAGCATTGCCAAGGCATAACCTTCTACGCAGTCACACTTACTGTGGTCCATATCTGATTATATGCTTTTTTATATATATATATATATATATATATATATATATATATATACTCCCAAGTTACGCATTTTTTGCACATTGAAAAAAACACCAAAAAAAACTGAGCTGTGACAATTGTTCAATAAACATGCAACATTACAAGCATGTGAATTGCAGCCTCAAGACTAGAAAAAAAACAAGGAGAAAATTGTAGAAAAAATACCCTGACTATAAATAAATAAATTGCAAGTGCTTAATAAACAGGGTACTTAGTATATACATTTTTGCAAAAAGGTAAGAAGCTGTCTCACCTCGTCACGGTGTACCCATCTGAGACAGTCCCTAACCTACTAAAGTTAAAAACATATTCTGTACCTGACTTGTGTCATGTCAAAACTTCAATATGGATGGTAAAGTGGTTAGCTGGGTCCCAGATTAAATACACAGCAAAAGGTGAGACGCAGGTAATTGTTCAGCCTCAGTATCAGGAGGGCTGCACCCCCAACTTGCATTAAAGCAAGATAACAGACAAAAAACACCAAAAAAACTGAGCTGTGACAATTGTTCAATAAACATGCAACATTACAAGCATGTGAATTGCAGCCTCAAGACTAGAAAAAAAACAAGGAGAAAATTGTAGAAAAAATAATTTTTAACTTTAGTAGGTTAGGGACTGTCTCAGATGGGTACACCGTGACGAGGTGAGACAGCTTCTTACCTTTTTGCAAAAATGTATATACTAAGTACCCTGTTTATTAAGCACTTGCAATTTATTTATTTATAGTCAGGGTATTTTTTCTACAATTTTCTCCTTGTTTTTTTTTCTATTTTTTGCACATTGGTAGCATTTGTTTGCACAATTGCACTTTGGTAGCATACTTTGTACTATATTAATATACTTTTCAGATAAATACTATCTATTAAGTGTTGTATGATTATAATTTACTTGTATTTACACATATTTATTTTTGCTGTGGTGGACCAATTCTTTTCATTGTGTAATTATTTTTTCCTTGATTTTCTTTTGTTTATTAATTTTTCTTTAAATATAGTCTATATTTTTATTATTTGCGATTATGGCTATTCTTGTGAATCGGTTTGCTCAAAATATTAAATGTTAACAAAGTGCAAATGCATGTGACAAGTGAGGATCACAAGGAATGCCTGTCAATCACAAAGGATCCCCCATTAAAAAGTGGTTGAATAATTAAAGAGGTAGTATTGAACACATATAGACAAACAGGTTGTGCCTGAAATAGTAGCATATATGTTATAAAAAATAGAAATAATGTATTAAGAAGCAGCAGACAGCCTACCACTTAGGGTATGTGCCCACAATCTGGACACGCTGCATCCTGGACGCAGCGTGTCCTGCGGGGCCACGAGTGCTCTCCATGGCCACAATCAGGGTTTAGGCAGCTGTGGACTTTTTACCTGCATAGAACACTCGCGGCTCCGCAGCATAAATTGACATGCTGAGGCTCGGGAAGCTGCACTGTCTGTCAGTTTGGGTTGCTGGAAAAACAAGCACAGAGGATGGGATTTCTATAAATGCCATCCACTGTGCTTGTACTGTACAATGCAGTGTTTAGCGTTTTGGAAGCAGTGAAAACACGCTGCATCCAAAACTCTGTGCGTTATAAAAACTGAAAAGACAAAGAAGGGGGTGGGGGTGCAAATGGTGGCTTATCCATTGGTACCAAAAAGGATTTAAGTAGGTGCACTAGTCCTTCCTCAGGAACAAAAACAATAATGTGCACTACTGTCAGGGCCAGGTGGACGGGCAGACCCAGGAGGTGGATCCACTGGGCCGAACTCCTAGATGGTGGTAAGGGGTCCGGTAGCTGGAGCACTCTAGGCAGCAGAACAGTCCGTGCACAGGAGTATAATGGAGAAGTCCCTGGGACTACGGAGTCACTGGTGGTAGTCCGGGTGACGCAGCTCAGGTTCGGAAGCCGAGAAGATGTCAGGCGGGGTCCGGAACCTTTGGAGCGAGATGACAGGTCACCGCAGGGATCCGAGATGGTACGGACTGTCAGGATGGCAGATGGACTGCGTTCGGGGTTCGGGATTCGGTCTGGACCGGATGGCGAGGCAGGCACGGCTCTACAAGAGAGATAGGTGAGTATATACACATATACACCAGGAGACCTGACTCCTAGCTTAAGAAACACGAAGATCAGGCCCCGCCCCCTTGGACATAAACCCCCTTTATACCCTGTACCTGTTTTGCATCATTTCCTGTTAATGGACGCTGGCCCTTTAAGAAAGGGTCAATGACCGCGCGCGCGCCCTAATGCGCATGCGCGCGGCCCGAGTGATTTGCTAAAAATCTCATTTTTTTATTGTAGTACAGTTGGAATAAATCTGTGAATTTTCACTTTTTATATGATGCATGCCAATTTCAGATCGTGCTGGCTCCCCTCTCTCTCTGTTTGGTCGTAGTTATGCTACAAATTCTGGTGGCCGGTCACCACCATGCCATGCACGCCTGATTTTGGTTTGCTTTGTATTCCTCCTGTTGGTAGCTGTTCAGATTCAGTTGCCTCACCCTTTCCACAGGCATTGCTAATTAAGCACCATCTTGGATCTGGTCCGCCTTTATCAATGGTTGCTGTTTGGCACTGGGAGGATCAGTTCTGATATAGTCCTGGTATGGTGCAGAGCTTGCTCCACATGCTGGGACCTGGGCTGGTCTCTATCCACAAGTGCCTTTTTTGCAACATAGAAGCGGTTATATACAGGTTACAGGTATGTGTGCTGTATTATGGTTCTGCTTTTAACTTTATCTAGGAGGCCGCATGGCACATGAAATACAGAATGTAGAGTAGGACCCCCCTATTGAGATTTGCCGTGACGTTGGCAGGGGTGGCTCAAAAAATTGATCAATTATTTGCTAAAAATCTCATTTTTTTATTGTAGTACAGTTGGAATAAATCTGTGAATTTTCACTTTTTATATGATGCATGCCAATTTCAGATCGTGCTGGCTCCCCTCTCTCTCTGTTTGGTCGTAGTTATGCTACAAATTCTGGTGGCCGGTCACCACCATGCCATGCACGCCTGATTTTGGTTTGCTTTGTATTCCTCCTGTTGGTAGCTGTTCAGATTCAGTTGCCTCACCCTTTCCACAGGCATTGCTAATTAAGCACCATCTTGGATCTGGTCCGCCTTTATCAATGGTTGCTGTTTGGCACTGGGAGGATCAGTTCTGATATAGTCCTGGTATGGTGCAGAGCTTGCTCCACATGCTGGGACCTGGGCTGGTCTCTATCCACAAGTGCCTTTTTTGCAACATAGAAGCGGTTATATACAGGTTACAGGTATGTGTGCTGTATTATGGTTCTGCTTTTAACTTTATCTAGGAGGCCGCATGGCACATGAAATACAGAATGTAGAGTAGGACCCCCCTATTGAGATTTGCCGTGACGTTGGCAGGGGTGGCTCAAAAAATTGATCAATTATTTGCTAAAAATCTCATTTTTTTATTGTAGTACAGTTGGAATAAATCTGTGAATTTTCACTTTTTATATGATGCATGCCAATTTCAGATCGTGCTGGCTCCCCTCTCTCTTGCTGGAAAAACAAGCACAGAGGATGGGATTTCTATAAATGCCATCCACTGTGCTTGTACTGTACAATGCAGTGTTTAGCGTTTTGGAAGCAGTGAAAACACGCTGCATCCAAAACTCTGTGCGTTATAAAAACTGAAAAGACAAAGAAGGGGGTGGGGGTGCAAATGGTGGCTTATCCATTGGTACCAAAAAGGATTTAAGTAGGTGCACTAGTCCTTCCTCAGGAACAAAAACAATAATGTGCACTACTGTCAGGGCCAGGTGGACGGGCAGACCCAGGAGGTGGATCCACTGGGCCGAACTCCTAGATGGTGGTAAGGGGTCCGGTAGCTGGAGCACTCTAGGCAGCAGAACAGTCCGTGCACAGGAGTATAACGGAGAAGTCCCTGGGACTACGGAGTCACTGGTGGTAGTCCGGGTGACGCAGCTCAGGTTCGGAAGCCGAGAAGATGTCAGGCGGGGTCCGGAACCTTTGGAGCGAGATGACAGGTCACCGCAGGGATCCGAGATGGTACGGACTGTCAGGATGGCAGATGGACTGCGTTCGGGGTTCGGGATTTGGTCTGGACCGGATGGCGAGGCAGGCACGGCTCTACAAGAGAGATAGGTGAGTATATACACATATACACCAGGAGACCTGACTCCTAGCTTAAGAAACACGAAGATCAGGCCCCGCCCCCTTGGACATAAACCCCCTTTATACCCTGTACCTGTTTTGCATCATTTCCTGTTAATGGACGCTGGCCCTTTAAGAAAGGGTCAATGACCGCGCGCGCGCCCTAATGCGCATGCGCGCGGCCCGAGTGCCAGAAGCCAGAGCAGGAAGCTGCGAGGAGGAAGCAGCAGGGCCAGGATGGGGCTGTGAAGCCGACGGACGCCGGGTGCGGGGACCAGGACGCTGGGGACGCGTTGGCAAGGGGTGCTGGAGAGCGGGGAGCGGCGGTGACCGGACCAAGGAACCGGGAAGCGAGACGGGGGACCCGGGGAGCGTGACAGGTGAGCCGGAGGGCAGCACAGGGGACCCGGGGAGCGTGACAGTACCCCCCCCACGCCCCTCTCCCCGCAACCGGGACAGGAAGGCACGGATCAGCGGAGTACCCACATTCTCCCGGGGCTCCCAGGACCTATCCTCAGGACCATACCCTGCCCAGTCCACCAGGAAGAACTGTCGACCCCGTACGGTCTTCATGGCCACGATATCCCTTACCGCATAGATGTCGTCATCGGCAATAGGTGGAGGAGCCGAACTGGCAGCAGCGGAGAAGGGACCCAGGACAACCGGCTTGAGCAAGGAGACGTGGAATGAGTTGGGTATCCTCATCGTGGCCGGGAGCTGTAGCTTGTAGGAGACCTCATTGATCTTGTTGAGGACTTTAAACGGCCCGATGTAGCGAGGACCCAGCTTGTAGGATGGTATCTTCAATCGGACGTACTTGGATGCAAGCCAGACTAGATCTCCAGGAGAGAAACACGGAGGATCCAGACGTCTCTTGTCTGCGTGTCTTTTCATCCGCAGGGAAGCACGCCCAAGGGACGCCTTGACAGAGTCCCAAATGGTTGCAAAGTCACGGGCTACAGTATCAGCAGCAGGGACATCCGAAGAAGGGGATACAGGCAATGGGACGGAGGGCTGAAGTCCGTAAACGACATGGAAGGGAGAACTGGAGGAGGACTCACTGATGTGGTGGTTATGGGAGAATTCAGCCCAAGGAAGAAGCGTGGACCAGTCGTCGTGATGGGCGTTGACATAGTGACGTAAGAAAGAGGTCAATATTTGATTGACCCTCTCCACTTGGCCATTAGACTGAGGATGGTATGCAGATGAAAAGTCCAGAGTCACTCCCAGATGGTTGCAGAGAGCCCTCCAGAAGAGGGAGGTGAACTGAGTTCCTCTATCGGATACGATGTGAGATGGAAAGCCATGCAAGCGGAAGATGTGATGTATGTAGGCGTCCGCGAGTTCCTGAGCAGAGGGCAATCCAGCCATAGGGACGAAATGAGCCATTTTAGAGAATCGATCCACCACGACCCATATGACTGTGTGTCCGGAGGACAATGGCAAGTCTGTAATAAAGTCCATCGCTATGTGTTGCCACGGAACTGAAGGTATCGGCAGAGGCAGAAGACGGCCATATGGCAGGTGTTTGGGCGTCTTGTTCCTGGCACAAGAGGAGCAGGCAGAGACAAAAGCAGCGACGTCCGTGCGAAGGGATGGCCACCAGTAATGGCGTACAATCGCACCCCATGTTCTCTTCTGACCAGCATGACCGGCTGTTTTCGAGGCATGACCCCAGTGTAACACTTTTTGCCTGTCTGTCTCAGAGACATAGGTCTTCCCGGGCGGTATCTGGGCCAGGGTGACAGGGGCCACCGGAATGATTTTGCTAGGACAGATGATGGGTTGGGTAGTCTCCTCCTCCTGCTCCATGGGCATGAAAGACCTGGACAAGGCATCAGCGCGTACATTTTTGTCCGCGGGTCGGAAATGGAGCTGGAAATCAAACCTGGCAAAGAATAAGGACCACCTGGCTTGCCGTGGGTTCAGTCACTGAGCAGACCGCAGGTATTCCAGGTTCTTGTGGTCCGTGTAAATGATAACGGGGTACACTGCTCCTTCCAGAAGGTAGCGCCATTCCTCCAGAGCCAGTTTGACTGCCAAGAGCTCTCGGTCACCGATGGTGTAGTTGCGTTCAGGCGCTGAGAAGCTCTTGGAGAAGAATCCGCAAGTCACCATCTTCCCGGAGGAGGACTTCTGCATGAGCACTGCTCCGGCTCCTGAGGAGGAGGCATCCACCTCCAAGGTGAACTGGCGGTTTAACTCCGGACGGTGAAGTACAGGAGAGGAGGCAAATGCCCGCTTCAGCGAGCCAAACGCGGCGTCGGCCGCAGGTGACCAGTCCTTTGGGTTAGCCTCCTTCTTGGTCAAAGCGGAGAGAGGAGCAGTCAGAGCCGAGAAGTGAGGGATGAACTGGCGGTAGTAGTTGGCGAATCCCAGGAAGCGTTGGATTGCCTTCAGTCCAGAAGGAGGAGGCCAGTTGAGAATGCAGGAGACCTTCTTTGGATCCATCTGCAGTCCGGTATCAGAGATGATGTACCCCAGGAAGGGGAGAGAAGACTGCTCAAAGACACACTTCTCATACTTCGCGTACAGACGATTCTCTCTCAGTCTTTGTAGAACCAGCTGCACGTTCTCTCTGTGGGTCTGGAGGTCCGGAGAGAAGACAAGGATGTCATCCAGATATACTACCACACAGACGTAAAGAAGGTCCCGGAAAACGTCGTTCACCAGTTCTTGAAAGACGGCTGGGGCGTTACACAGGCCGAAGGGCATCACGCAGTATTCATAGTGCCCATCGCGCGTATTGAACGCGGTCTTCCATTCGTCCCCAGAGCGGATGCGTACCAGATTGTAAGCACCCCGAAGATCCAGCTTGGTGAACACACGAGCTCCTCTAAGCCGTTCAAACAATTCAGGGATGAGCGGCAGAGGGTACTTGTTTTTTACGGTGATTTGATTCAAACCCCGGTAGTCTATGCATGGGCGTAAGTCGCCCTCTTTCTTCTTGACAAAGAAGAAACCTGCTCCAGCAGGAGAGGAGGATCTCCGGATGAATCCCCTTGCCAGGCTCTCTGTGATGTAAGTAGACATGGCCCTTGTTTCGGCTGGAGACAATGGATATATCCGTCCTCGAGGTGGTGTAGTTCCAGGGAGCAGGTCGATGGCACAATCGTAAGGACGATGTGGCGGAAGTACCTCGGATTCCTTTTTATCAAAGACGTCTGCAAAGGACCAATAGGCCGAGGGCAGCCCCGATAGGTTCTCTGGAACCGGAGGTCGTCGGATGGGTTGTATGGTCTTCAGGCACTTCTCATGGCACGAAGAGCCCCATCGGGTGATTTCGCCAGTGCCCCAGCTGACTGATGGTTCGTGTGTCCGCAACCAGGGAAGTCCCAGCAGGATTTGATGGGACATGTGTGGGAGGACGTAGAAAGCGATGTTCTCGGTGTGCAGGGCACCGATACGCAGTTCCACCGGCTTGGTGATCCAGGAGATGGTGTCAGAGAGGGGTCTCCCATCCACAGAGGCAATCACGAGGGGCTTGTCGAGTGGAGTAACAGGCACCTGGTACTTGTCCACCGTGGCCTGCTGGATGAAATTGCCTGCTGCCCCGGAATCGAGGTATGCCTCAGCCGTGAACCGCGTCTCTCCCGTTGTCACTTGCACAGTCCACGTAACCGGGTCTGAGAGAGTCCCAGCACCTAGGGTGGCCTCTCCTACCAACCCTAGGCTTTGGAGTTTCCCGGCCTCTCAGGACAGGAGCGTAGCAGGTGTGTGTCCTCTCCACAGTAAAAGCAGAGGCCCTTGGCGAGCCGCTCAGCTCTACGTTGTTCAGACTGCCGCACTCTGTCGATCTGCATGGGCTCGTGGACGGGGACCCCAGCTGTCGAAGACTGAAGTACGGCGGGCTTCTGCGGAGGAGAGGAATGCCGTACCGGTCGTCTCTCACGGGACACTTCCTTGGATCGCTCCTGAAAGCGGATGTCCACTCGAGTCGCTAGGGCGATCAGGGCATCCAGGGTGGTCGGTACGTCACAACCCGCCAGCTCATCTTTAATTCGCCCCGAGAGTCCTTCCCAGAAGGCGGCGGTTAGGGCCTCGTTGTTCCACCCGAGTTCCGAAGCCAAGGTGCGAAACCGGATTGCGTATTGGCCCACCGTCAGAGTCCCCTGACGCAGCCGAAGAAGAGACGAAGCAGACGCGGAGGCGCGTCCGGGCTCATCAAAGGTGCCACGGAATGCCTGCAGGAAGTCCTGGATGTTCGTGGTCACAGGATCCCCCTTCTCCCACAAGGGGTTCATCCACGCCAGTGCCTCACCCTCTAGATGGGACATGATGAAGGCGACCTTGGCTTGATCAGAGGCAAACAAATGCGGCAGCTGCGTGAAATGGAGGGAGCATTGGTTTAAGAATCCCCTGCAGGTCTTGGGGTCTCCGGCGTACCGGGGTGGTGAGGCCAAACGAAGTCTGGAAGTATCTGAAGAAGTCGCCACGGGAGCTGGAGCCGTGGCTTGACTAGTGGAGGCCCGGGATGCTGAAGACGTGACTGCCGCTTGTAGCGTGTTCAGGCGGGCGTTCACAGAAGACATAAATTGCAGCATGCGGGTCTGAGTCTCACGCTGGCGTGTGAGTTCCTCCTGTACGGCTGCTAGTGCTGCAGCGGGATCCATGGCCTGATCTTACTGTCAGGGCCAGGTGGACGGGCAGACCCAGGAGGTGGATCCACTGGGCCGAACTCCTAGATGGTGGTAAGGGGTCCGGTAGCTGGAGCACTCTAGGCAGCAGAACAGTCCGTGCACAGGAGTATAACGGAGAAGTCCCTGGGACTATGGAGTCACTGGTGGTAGTCCGGGTGACGCAGCTCAGGTTCGGAAGCCGAGAAGATGTCAGGCGGGGTCCGGAACCTTTGGAGCGAGATGACAGGTCACTGCAGGGATCCGAGATGGTACGGACTGTCAGGATGGCAGATGGACTGCGTTCGGGGTTCGGGATTCGGTCTGGACCGGATGGCGAGGCAGGCACGGCTCTACAAGAGAGATAGGTGAGTATATACACATATACACCAGGAGACCTGACTCCTAGCTTAAGAAACACGAAGATCAGGCCCCGCCCCCTTGGACATAAACCCCCTTTATACCCTGTACCTGTTTTGCATCATTTCCTGTTAATGGACGCTGGCCCTTTAAGAAAGGGTCAATGACCGCGCGCGCGCCCTAATGCGCATGCGCGCGGCCCGAGTGCCAGAAGCCAGAGCAGGAAGCTGCGAGGAGGAAGCAGCAGGGCCAGGATGGGGCTGTGAAGCCGACGGACGCCGGGTGCGGGGACCAGGACGCTGGGGACGCGCTGGCAAGGGGTGCTGGAGAGCGGGGAGCGGCGGTGACCGGACCAAGGAACCGGGAAGCGAGACGGGGGACCCGGGGAGCGTGACAGGTGAGCCGGAGGGCAGCACAGGGGACCCGGGGAGCGTGACAACTACCAACATTATTGATTTTGTTCCTGAAGAAGGAGTTATAAAGCTCTGAAACGTGTAGAACAATGAAATCAGATGTTTTAATATCCATCAATCTCAAGTGATCTTCTGGTAGCGCGGATTAACCCTTTTCTTCCATCTACTTCATCCAAAACGCTGTGAATACTGATCTACTTAGGGAAATGCAGAGTGGAAGACAGGCCCGATAAAGAAGGCCCCCAATAGCTACATATGGTAAACCAAAAAATACAGAAATTCATACAAATGCTGGTGAATCAATATAACCAATTATTACAATACAAGGACACATATTCTGTGGATATCACTATGATGTCACTTTTGGGTATTTTCTGTCACCTAGGCCTCTCAAAGTCATTTCAAATTCATCATTCAGTCATTGATTTTGTAAATTTTGCTGGAAAAATGAGAGCTAATACTCATAAACTTTCAACCCCAATAAGTTCCTAACACAAAAAAAAATCAAAAAATGATGCTGATTTAAAAAATAGACATGTGGTAAATGTTATTTATTAACTATTTTGTATGTTAAAAGTATTTGGTTTAAGAGCATAAAAATTCAAAGTTTAAAAATTGTGAAGTTTTCACAATTTTGGCAAAAATTCCAATATTTTCACAAACGCAAAACATATTGACCTAAATTAACCGCTAACATGAAGTACAATATGTTGCAAAAAAACAATCTCAGATTCATTGGAATATATTAGAGCGTAACAGAGTTATTACCACATTAAAGGGTGCTTTACACGCTGCAACATCGCTAGCGATCGCACCCACCCCCGTCATTTGTGCGTCACGGGCAGTTCACTGCACGTGGCGAACAATATCGGAGGTACGCGTCACACGTACTTACCTGCATAACGACGTCGCTGTGGCCGGCAAACAACCTCTTTTCTAAGGGGGCGGTTCGTGCGGCGTCACAGCGACATCACACAGCAGGCTACCAATAGAAGCGGAGGGGCGGAGAGCAGACACATGAAGGACACTCCCACCTCGTTGCCGGAGGAGGCAGGTACGCTGTTGTTCATCGTTCCCAGAGTGTCACACGTAGCGATGTGTGTTGCCTCAGGAACGACAAACAACCTGCGTCCACAACGAGCAACGATATTTTTAAAATGAATGACGTGTCAACAATCAACGATGTGGTGAGTATTTGCGATCGTTAGCGGTCACTCGTACGTGTCACACGCAACGACGTCGCTAACGAGGCCGGATGTGCGTCACGAATTCTGTGGCCCAGCGACATCTCGTTAGCGACGTTGTTGCGTGTAATGGGGCCATAAGTGTTGTTGGTCAGATTTGAAAAAACTGTGCAGGGGCAAGAAGGCGATAACAGGCTCAGGGGTGAAGGGGGTCAATAGTTTCTGCCATGTTTTCTCCAAACATGAACGAGACAGGCGAGCATGGGTTCATTCACTAAGTGTAACATAGCTCAAAAATATAAAATGACCAGTACAGATATTTTTTTTCTCCTAAGCTTTATTTATCTACGGTACTTTTTATCTTTGTATAACAAGTAATATGCCATTAGAGTACATTTTATTTTACTACCTCTATAACCACCGCTTAGCTTTGGCTAATTAGACTAAACATAGGATTTTGTTTTTTTAAAGCTAATTATGAGAAATAAAGATGCAAAATAATGAACTGGTGTTTGAATTGTTTTAGTCTCTATGGGTTTAGAGTAAGGATTTTACCATTAATTATTATTGTCTTACTTAAAAGAGCGTACGGGAAGATGCCTTACTTCCAGAAAGTAATTAATGTGGTTGGTCAATAGATAAGCGCTTTCATTATTTTAAAGCAAGTTTGTAACGTATCTTACTTATTATATCACAGAGTGGTATAGGTCAATTTATTTTAATGGGGATGGAAAGATTAAGCAGATATTTAACGGTCAATAGGGAAAAAAAAAGTATTTTCAATATCAACCAACTACTTATTAATGGTATTTATCCGTGCATGTAAGTGAGCATATCTATTGTACAAAGAGAGGTGAGTCCAATGCAGTACAGAATGATGCTAATCAATGAACCCATGATAGATGACAAGTGTAGTGCTGGTGTCCCTGCACTCCTTGCTCCTCTCCCTGCATGGAGGCACGCTCACTCAATGCCGCGGCTGACTCCCTCGACGCTACCCAGCGTTCCTGTGCTCCTCCTTGTGGTTGCCTACAACTTCTCCCTCCCGGGGCCTATGCACAGGTCCTCCAGAAGTTTTTATTAGGGCCTATCGCTGAGAGGCACTGGGTACTTAAGGCATTCTACCACTAGAGGAGGTGCCTGATCAACACACTAGTTTAGCTAGTTAATGTCCAGTGCTTTTGTGACGCCCTGGGCAAGCCAGGGGTCACAGGTAATGACACCACCACACCCTACACCCCGGATAGGTACACCAAAGCTAAACCAGAAACCCTTGTTGCCTTCCTCCAGGGGCTGATGTCCACACCAGGAAGTGGGCCAGGCGGTTGGCTCCGCCCACCGAGGAGTTCACAGTCCTGGAGGCGGGAAAACCAGGCAGTTGAAGGGAGATTAGAGTTGAAGAGAGAGCGAAGTGGTAGAGGAGCAAGGGAGAGGAGTTGACGTGAAGGAGAAAGTGACAGTTTGGAAAGCCTGAAGTTGGTCCGGGTGTGTGCCCCGGACTGAGACAGCAAGGTTAGCAGACGGCGGTGACCGTCTGCAGGAGAGGCTGATCGGAGGTTGCCGTAAGGACCTTGGATGGGTGGTGGACCGGCGGTACCGGACTGGTATACAAGGAGAAGCCAGCACCATTGGCAGGGGCCTTTCGGATCCCGGCAAGGCTAGGAGTCGCCGTGAATTTGCCAAATCCGTCAGTGAAGGGGACCTCCGGGTCTCCCAACAACTAAGTCCCGATTGAAGGCAACAGTCCAACCGTAGGAGAGAGACACCGCCAAGGCACCAGTTTCTCCGGGCCAGCGCCTGCGGGCAAAGAGGGGCTCCTCCGGCCCATATCCAAGTCAGGGAGCGGGTTACCGGTGGGAACCCATCGCTACCAACATTACACAAGGTGCAGGGAAAGAGACAGTCACCGTTAACTACCGGGGAAAAGCAACAGCAGCCGTCCGTGGGAACCGTCTTTCCAGCCGTGTGTTTTACCGAGAACTGTGTCAACGTCTCAGGCTGAGTGAGTACCACCGTGCCGTACGGCACAGCGCTGCCCCCGCGACCCAGCACCTCACCAGGCCCCGCACCCGGCCTGCCATCCACCCCTACCCCATCACCGGGCCCCGGGACAACCAACCCCCTACCCACGGAGGGGAAGAATAACAACAAAGCTGCTCCCTGTCACCGCTCCCGGGATCCCTATACAGAGCAGCGGTGGTGTCCACACAATCACCACAACCGTGGGTGGTGTCACGGACAATAAATCCCCAAAAACAACCCCCTTTTCACTCACGGGCGAGGAGCGCTGCTCGAGTCCCCGGGATCCGGCCCATCGCTCGAGCCACCGAGCAGCAGAGGCCGCAGCAGCAGCGGCAGCCGGACCCGAGCAGTGGGAGAGCGCGGCGTCCCCTCCTCCGCCCGCGACACTTTTGTCAGCTAGTTGTCTGGTGCCTTTGTCTGTCCTGTCCATCCTGCCCTGTTGGCACCTGGTTCCAGTTCTGTCCTGCCTGTACCTGCTACCTGTCCATCTAGTCATGTTGGTGCCTGCTATCTGTTGGTCCTGCCCTGTTAGTACTAGTGACTGTGTCTGTCCTGGCTGCGCCATCTGCCTCAGCCATCCTGGTGGTCCAAATCTTGCTAGTGACTCTGCCTGTCTGTCTTGGCCGTGTCATCTGCTCAGCCACTCCGTTGGTTCCAGCCTTGCTAGTGACTCTGCCTGTCTATCTTGGCCATGACATCTGCTTCTGCCACTCTGGTAATCCCAGCCGTGCTAGTGACTTGGCCAGTCTGTCCTGACTGTGCCATCTGCCTCAGCCATCTCGGAGGTTCCAACCTTGTTAGTGACTCTACCTGTCCGTCCTGCCTGTGCTATCTGCCTTAGGTGCTCCAGTGGTCCCAGCATTGCTAATGACTCTGCCTGTCCGTCCAGGCCATGCCATCTGCCTCAGCCATCACAGTGGTCCCAGCCTTGCTAGCAACTCTGCCTGTCTTTCTTGGCCGAGCCATCTGCTTCAGCCACTCCAGTGGTCCCAGCCTTGCTAGTAACTCTGCCTGTCCATGCTGGCTGTGCAATCTGCCTAAGCCATCTCGATGGTCCTAGCCTTGCTAGTGACTCCACCTATCCATCCTGGCCGTGCTATAAACAATAAAGTTGTCCAATCTGCTTGCTATGTACCCCTGGTATGTTTTTGCACAAAAATCTCAAATCTGTGTTCTGTGTTGATGAGGTCAAAGGGCTGAAACAAAAGATGAGTGGAACTGGCAATATTCAAATTTGCCCATTTGCGTATATTTTCCCAGGGAATCCAATTTGTGGAGAATCTCGAGACCTGTCACGATGACTATGGAATATCAGGGAACCGGGGCTCCTAAGCTGTTCTTCGAGCTAGGGGGCCTGGGTCTCATTCCTGGTCCTGTAACTGTCCAGAAATTCCATGCAGCCGATAAAAATAGGGTACTTTTTTGCCCTGTCCATAAAAAAATAATGAAGCTGAAAAGGTTATAAAGATTATTTTCACTTTAATTTTCATAATTTTACAGTTTACAGTGACTGCAGCTTCATATCAGAATTAAAGGAAACCTGTCACCAAATTTGGGGTCTATAAGCTGCGGCCACCACCAGTGGGCTCTTATATACAGCATTCTAACATGCTGTATCTAAGAGCGCAGGCCGCTGGGTAGAACATAAAAATAACTTTATAATACTTACCTAACGGTCGCTGCGGTGGAGCTGGGTCATATGGGCATCTCTGTTCTCCACTGCTGGCGCCTCCTCTTTCGGCCATCTTTGTTGTCCTTCTTCTGAAGCCAGGGTGCAAGACGCATTCTACGTCATCCACACTCGCCGGCATTGAGGTCCTGCGAGAGTGGCGAGTGTGTATGACATAGGACGCGTCAGGCACAAAGCCTTCAGAAGGATGACGAAGATGGCCGAAAGAGGAGACGCCGCCATCGGAGAACGGAGACACCCATATGGTCCAACTCCACCGCAGCGACCGTTTAGGGTAGGTATTATAAAGTGATTTTTACGTTCTACACAGCGGCCTGGGCTCTTATATACAGGATGTTAGAATGCTGTTTTTAAGAGCCCAGTGGTCGTGGCCGCAGCTTATAGGCCCCAAATCTGCTGATAGGTTCCCTTTAAGAGCTGTAAACATCTATCACTTATTCTCATAATGATTTATTAAGGTTTTTCAATGTGTCTGTAAAAAATATTAATTTCTTTGTTAAACTATCCAGAAAAAAAATAAAAAGTCCAGTTGGCAATTCTGCTCCCAGCCCAATAAAAGATGTAAAGGCCCAGCACATAAGATGCCTAAAGACTCCAGCGTGAATGGCGGGGGATCAGTCGAGTGTTGGTGAGTAGCGAAGAGGCCAGATAAGATTTTTTTTTTAACTTTGAGGATCTTTTATGGTTCAGGAAAATAGTGGCCACTTCTCATGGATTTACTGAATCCGCATTATGCGAGTTACTAAAAATACGCATGTTGGCAAATGCAGATTTTGGTAAAATTTGAGTAGAAAGTTAAGCGGGCTTTCACGCTACGATTTTGCTACAGCGATCTCGTTGGGGTCACGGATTTTGTGACGCACATCCGGCCGCTGTAGCGATGTCGTAGCGTGTGACTCCTAGGAGCGATTTTGGATCATTGCAAAAACGTCCAAAATCGCTCCTCGTTGACATGGGGGTCCGGTGCCAGTTATCGCTGCTGTCGCTGGGACGAAGTTGATCCTCGTCCCTGCGGCAGCACACATCGCTACGTGTGACGCCGCAGGAACGAGGATCATCTCCTTACCTGCCTCCGGCCACAATGCGGAAGGAAGGAGATAGGCAGGATGTTACGTCCCGCTCATCTCCGCCCCTCCGCTTACATTGGGCGGCCGCTCAGTGACGTCACTGTGACGCCAAACGGACCGCCCCCTTAGAAAGGAGGCGGTTCGCCGGTCACAGCGACGTCGCTATGCAGGTAAGTATGTGTGACGGGGGTGCGCGATTTTGTGCGCGACAGGCAGCGATATGCCCGTCGCGCACAAACGATGGGGGCGGGTGTCATGCTAGCGATATCGGGCCGGATATCGCAGCATGTAAAGCCACCCTTATTCTGTTCAAATATATTCACTGATCAGTACACAGGTGGTTAGCTAATAACAAAGTCATGAAGTTAAATACTGACCTAACAGGATAATAAGTAGCACCTGGGATGAAATTTTCTTTCAACAAGATAAGTAAAAATGCTGTTCAGCTACCGTATTATTAGCAAGAGACTACTAATTTATGTATAAACACAAGCGCTCTTCCACATTCTTGCTGAAATCATGATTTGTCCAAAAAAACAAAACCTGACATCTTGTATCAGTCTTGCATGCACTCAATTTTATTCTTGGGCCTCAATTAGACATTAATTTTCTTGAATACAAATTAAAACATAAAACATTTTTTATTAGTGTGCTAGATCTGACTTTCAACCATTTATGGTCATTGTATATATTTTTATGATTAGTGTGGCATCCGTCATCATTAGTAGAGATGAACAAACCTTAGGTTCAAGTTTCATGTTCGGAAACCGACTTCCAAAAACACCAAACTTCGGGTTCCAAGTTCGAATGAGTTACGAGTGCAAACCACTCAGCGCTGTGCTTGGGTATGAGTGATGCTCAGCCCTGTGCGAGCCGCGTGCAGTGTTTGATCAGCTTGTACTGAGGGTAAAATCAGCGTTATCAGATGAACAAAGAAAAAAAAATTGAAAAACCACACCGTTCCCCAGAAGTGTTCTGCTTATGGCTGTCTGCATGTGGGTGAGGCCATGATCTGCCCAAATACTGACTTTCATTGAGGTTCGGATCAAGTCAGGGGCACAAACCAAACCTTATCTAAGATTCGAATGTGCCCTCCAAATAGAACTTCGAAAGGTTCGCTCATCTCTAATTATTAGTTGCGAGAAAAAAAAAATTCAAGCTTCTCCTACCCAACCCATTAGACAGTAAAAAAAAAAACAGCTGACTCATGGATAACATCCGAGTGCCATTGATGTTTTTGATGGACCCTTTTACTTGATTTATCCACAAATCAAATAAAGAACAAGTATCTCTGCTTTTTTGTGGACAAGCGGTCTCCAAAAAAACCACATGAGAATCTGGCTATATACCCTGTTTACTCAAAAATAAAATCTACCCCGAAAATAAGCCTGAGGCTATGTGCACACACTGCGTCTTTTTGACGCTGCGTTTTTGTGCGTTTTTGGCCGCTAAAAACGCACAAAAACGCACCTGCGTCGAAAAAACGCGGCAAAAAACGCACGCGTTTTGCCGCGATTTGGTGCGTTTTTTTGCTGCGTTTTGCTGCGTTTTTGCTCACTGCGTCCTTATGCGTTTTTTATCAGTGAACAAAAAAAAAAAGGTCTGATGTCATTTCCTTCTTCAATGTGTTCTTCATTCTCCACTAGTGTATGCAGAAGAGCAGACAGCTGCAGAACTACAAGGCTCAGCATACTCCATCCAATAGTGTATGCAGGAGAGCAGACAGCAGCTGTCGAACTACAAGGCTCAGCATCCTCCATCGAATAGTGTATGCAGGAGAGCAGACAGCAGCTGTCGAACTACAAGGCTCAGCATCCTCCATCCAATAGTGTATGCAGGAGAGCAGACAGCAGCTGTCGAACTACAAGGCTCAGCATCCTCCTTCCAGGACTGTATGCAGGATTTCTTTGCCCCCCCCAAAAAAAAAAATGACGTGGGCTTCGCCATATTTTTGTATGCTAGCCGGGTACAGCAGGCAGGTACGGGCTGCCCCCAACCCCCAGCTGCCTATTTGTACCCGGCTGGGAACCAAAAATATAGGGAAGCCCTTTTTTTTTAAATTATTTCATGAATTTCATGAAATAATTTAAAAAAAAAATGACGTGGGCTTCACCCAATTTTTGAGTCCAGCCGGGTACAACTAGGCAGCTGGGGATTGGAATCCACAGTGCAGGGTGCCCATGCTTTCTGGGCACCCCCGCTGTGAATTGCAGTCCCTCAGCCACCCCAGAAAATGGCGCTTTCATAGAAGCGCCATCTTCTGGCGCTGTATCCAACTCTTCCGGCTGCCCTGGTGACGGGTGGCTCGCCGGGTAATAATGGGGTTAGGGCTAGCTGTATATTATCAGCTGGCCCTAAGCCCGAAATTCATGGTGTCACGCCAATATTAGACATGGCCACCATGAATTTCTAGTAAAGATAAAAAAAAAACACAACACAGAAAAATATTTTTATTAGAAATAAAACACAACACAATTAGTGACTCCATCTTTATTGAAATAAACCCCCCTCCGCAGTAATCCTGGGTCAGGGTCCCGCGCCGTCCAATCCGGATCCAATATCATCTGATCGGTTTGCTGGAAGGCAAAGCGATCAGATGATGTGTCAGGATCAAGTGCCTGAATCACATCACACATCAGCTGATTGTATAAAAGCCGATTATACAATCAGCTGAAGCATCGGTGCAAAAAAAAAAAAAATAAATAATAATACTCACTTATGTGCTGATTACCGATTACCGGCAGCTCCTGCAGCGATGGGGCAGGAGTCTGATCCTGTCCTATCGCTGCAGCAGCTGCCGGTAATCAGGGATGAAGTCTCCTGACGCATCCGCTGATACCGGCCGGGCGCCCGCGTCAGCCCGAGACTCGATCAGCTGACGCGTCAGGTGACTGCATCAGGTGATCCATCGCCAGGTCCTGCATCCGTCGGAGCTTTCCCGGCTGTCTGCACACAGCCGGAGCGGGGGTGGCGATACCGTGAGAGGATCTGGGAGCGGGCATGGCACCGGGAGTCTGCACACAGGTGAGTATAACTTTTTTTTTTTTTTCTACTGTTAACTTTTGTTTTCGCAGCCGCTTCCATCTCCCGCCCAGACATGGCGCCGCACGGCAGCATACATGCCCAGGACGGGAGATGGACGTGGCGGTGACGGTACCGGGAGGATTCACGCTTCTGTGTTTACTGACAGAAGGAATCCTCTTCCTGTACATGTCACTTTACTACCCACCTCCTGCGTTTATGGCTGCGTTTTTGGTCTTAGAAACGCACCAAAACGCAGCTATTTGCGTTTCTCATTGCGTCTTTCAACATCCCATTGAACTCAATAGATGAAAAGCGCAGTGAAAAACGCGGGAATAATTGACATGCTGCGTTTTTGTGGTCACCACAAAAACGCAGCTGAAAAAAAAACGCTGTGTGGGGACAGCAAAAATGAAAACTCATTGACTTTGCTGGGGAAGCAAAGTCATGCAGTTTTGAGGCCAAAAACGCACCCGAAAAACGCACAAAAACGCCGAGAAAAACGCACCGTGTGCACATAGCCATAGCATGATTTTTCAGGATTTTTGGAGTGTGCTTGAAATATAAGCCCTTCTTCAAAAATAAGTCCTAGTTACAGACAGTTGACATTTGGGGAAGTCAAATTGGGCAAATTCTCAGGGCGACACCCTCTTAGGGGCCCCCAGAGTTTTTACTGCAAGGTTAAGACTGCTTAAAGGGAACCTGTCACCACTTATTTGCCCTATAAGCTGCGGCCACCACCACCAGGCTCTTATATACAGCATCCTCCATCTTCTGAAGCTGTGGTGCATGACGCGTCTGACGTCATACACACTCGTCGGCATTGAGGTCCTGCGCAGGCGCACTTTGATCTGCCCTGAGCAGGGCAGATCAAAGTATTGTAGTGCACCTGTGCAGGATCGGTGAGTGTGTATGACGTAGACGCGTCATGCACACAGGCTTCAAAAAGAGGACGAAGATGGCCAAAAGAGGAGGCGCCAGCACTGGACAACGGAGACGCCCATATGGCCAACTTCGTGCCCGTTAGGTAAGTATTATAAAGTGTTTTTTATGTTCTCACAGCGGCCTGGGCTCTTATATACAGCATGTTAGAATGCTGTATATAAGAGCCCGGTGGTGGTGGCCGCAGCTTATACGCCAAAACAGTGGTGACAGGTTACCTTTAAGGACCTTTATGTGACCATGACGTCACCAAAGGTTTCTTAACTGCAGGAGTCTAGAGCTGAAGAAGAGACAGGCTGATATGTATGTGCAGTGTGTGTATACATGTGTATGTGCAGTGTGTGCGGATAGATAGATAGATGATGGATGGATAGATAGAAAAATAGATGGGTAGATAGATAGATAATGGATAGATAGATAGATAGACAGACTAAGGGGTACTTTGCACGATGCAACATCGCAAGCCGATGCTGAGATGCCGAGCGCGATAGTCCCCGCCCCCGTCGCAGCTGCAATATCATTGTGATAGCTGCCGTAGCGAACATTATCGCTACGACAGCTTCACATGTACTCACCTGCCGTCCGACGTTGCTCTGGACGGCGACCCGCCTCCTTATCAAGGGGGCGGGTCGTGCGGCATCACTGCAACGTCACATGGCAGGCAGCCAATAGGAGCGGAGGGGCGGAGATGAGCGGGATGTAAACATCCCGCCCACCTCCTTCCTTCTGCATATCCTACGGGAGCCGCGGTGACGGCGGTAGGAGATGTTCCTCGCTCCTGCGGCTTCACACACAGCAATGTGTGCTGCTGCAGGAGCGAGGAACAACATCAGACCGTCGCGTCAGCGTAATTATGGATTACACCGACGCTGCACCGATAATACGATTACGACGCTTTTGCGCTCATTAATTGTATCATCTAGGATTTACACACTACGATATCGCCTGCGATACCGGATCTGCGTCACTTTCAATTTGACACCACCGACATCGCACCTGCGATGTTGTAGTGTGCAAAGTACCCCTTAGAAGATAGATAGATAGATAAATAGATAGATGATGGATAGATAGAGAGAGAGAGAGAGAGAGAGATACATTTGGAAAGTTATGTTGATGTTCCAGAATGTGATATGATTAGATTTGAATAAATGTTGGGGGTTTTTTTTGTTCAAGAATAAATGTGATTTGTAGTTCAAAAAAATAAGACATCACCTGAAAATAAGCCCTAGTGCATCTTTCCAGCAAAAAATTATTATAAGACACTCTTATTTTTGGAGAAACACGGTATATAGCCTATAATGGGCACACATCCTATCTGATACAAACATATAACATGGACACCAAATAAGGCCTAGCTTTGGGCTCTTCATTTTTGAATATTTTTTCCATCTGATAACTGCAATAATATCAAATAACTAAAATATATTTATGGAGGTCTTCTAATATATTTTTTTCGCACTGTGGTAGGCCATATTTCTTTTACTATGCCCACTCCACCCCTCTTAGGGCTGCTTCTCACTTGCGAGTTTCTCGCAGTAGAGCAATGCGAGAAAATCTCGCATTGGAATCGGACACATGTTAGTGAATGATTCAGCTCTCATCTGCGATTTTTTTTCTCAGTCCGAATCGGACTGAGAAAAAAATCGCAGCATGCTGCTTTTTTGCGAGTTTCTACTGCGAGTTTCTCCAATGCAAGTCTATGGGAGCGTGTAAAAAATCGGATGTCACGGGACGGCACTCACACCATCCTAGTGACATCCGATTTTCTAAATACATTTCTTGCATGTTTCCTAAAACTCTGGAAACGAGCGATGTCTCCCAATGTCTGTCAATCACTATTCTCTGTCAGTCGGTCTCTCACTCTCTGTCTCTATTCTCTCTCTGTCGGTCGGTCACTATCTCTGTCCCTCTCTCACAGTCTGTCGGTCATTTTCCCGTCCTCTCTCATACTCACCGTTCCCCGATCTCCGGCGCGGCGCTGCACGGCTTTCTCACTGCTGCGGCGGCTTTTACTATTTTGAAAAAGCCGGCCGCTCATTAAACAATCTCGTATTCCCTGCTTTCCCCGCCCACAGGCGCCTATGATTGGTTGCAGTGAGACACGCCCCCACGCTGAGTGACAGGTGTCTCACTGCACCCAATCACAGCAGCCGGTGGGCGGGTCTATACTGTGCAGTAAAATAAATAAATAAATAATTTAAAAAAATGGCGTGCGGTCCCCCCAATTATAATACCAGCCAGATAAAGCCATACGGCTGAAGGCTGGTATTCTCAGGATGGGGAGCTCCACGTTATGGGGAGCCCCCCAGCCTAACAATATCAGCCAGCAGCCGCCCAGAATTGCAGCATACATTATATGCGACAGTTCTGGGACTGTACCCGGCTCTTCCCGATTTACCCTGGTGCGTTGGCAAATCGGGGTAATAAGGAGTTAATGGCAGCCCATAGCTGCCAATAAGTCCTAGATTAATCATGTCAGGCGTCTATGAGACACCCTCCATGATTAATCTGTAAGTTACAGTAAATAAACACACACACATGAAAAAATCCTTTATTAGAAATAAAAAACACAAACACATTCCCTCATTACCAATTTAATAAGCCCCAAAAAGCCCTCCATATCCGACGTAATCCACGGACCTCCAGCGTCGCTTCCAGCATGAAGGTGACAGGAGCTGTAGAAGACATCGCCGCTCCGGTGACCTCCAAGCAGCAACTGAGGTGAGTAGCGCGATCGGCTGAGATGTCACTGAGGTTACCCGCTGTCACTGTTGGAGGATCCAGCGGTGGCCGCGATTAACCTCAGTGACAGCTCAGCTGATCGCGCTACTCACCTCAGTTGCTGCTTGGAGGTGACCGGAGCAGCGGTGTCTTCTGCAGCTCCGGTCACCTCCATGCAGCAAAGCTGGAAGTGACGCTGGAGGTCCGTGGATTACGCCGGATGTGGAGGGCTTTTTGGGGCTTATTAAATTGGTAATGAGGGAATGTGTTTGTGTTTTTTATTTCTAATAAATGATTTTTTCGGGTGTGTGTGTTTATTTACTGTAACTTACAGATTAATCATGGAGGGTGTCTCATAGACGCTTGACATGATTAATCTAGGATTTAGTGGCAGCTATGGGCTGCCATTAACTCCTTATTACCCCGATTTGCCAACGCACCAGGGCAAATCGGGAAGAGCCGGGTACAGTCCCAGAACTGTCGCATATAATGTATGCGGCAATTCTGGGCGGCTGCTGGCTGATATTGTTAGGCTGGGGGGCTCCCCATAACGTGGAGCTCCCCATCCTGAGAATACCAGCCTTCAGCCGTATGGCTTTATCTGGCTGGTATTAAAATTGGGGGGGACCGCACGCCATTTTTTTTTAATTATTTATTTATTTATTTCACTGCACAGTATAGACCCGCCCACCGGCTGCTGTGATTGGGTGCAGTGAGACACCTGTCACTCAGCGTGGGGGCGTGTCTCACTGCAACCAATCATAGGCGCCTGTGGGCGGGGAAAGCAGGGAATATGAGATTGTTTAATGGGCGGCCGGCTTTTTCAAAATAGTAAAAGCGGCCGGAGCAGTGTGAACGCCATGCAGCGCGGCGCCGGGGATCGGTGAGTATGAGAGAGGGCTGCTAACTTCAGTCACTCGGGGGATTAGTGGTCACCGGTGAGCCCTTCACTGGTGACCGCTAATCAGGACGCGGCACAGACAGAGCCGCAGCATGACAATGAAGTCGGGTTAAGTTCACCCGAGTTCATTCTGATTGTGCGGCTCTGTCTGTGTCTGCTGTCATCTGCCATTCAGCTCTGCTACATGGCTGTCTGTGTCTGCTGTTAGCGGCCATGTAGCAGCGCTGAATGGCAGATGACATAGTAAAAAATACGCATTACACACACATTACACACGCATTACACACGCTAGTAAAATCATTAATTTATTCAGAAATAGCATCGCACTTGCGTTGCACTCGCAAAATCAGCCGAGTTTTTTTTAGCCTAGTCGGACCGATTTTACTCGCATAGATGTGTTTCCACCCTTAGAAGTCAGTGCAAAAATGAAAAAAATTGCATTTTTTTTGTGCAAATACAACTTGTGACAAAATTTGCTACTTCTTGAGGCCAGAAAGTTGTTATTGAAGAGCTGATAAATTTACACCTAGCACCTTCTTATAACTTATATTTTGTGAAAACTGTAAAAATTAAAATTAAGCGCTCAGCTTCATTGCCTTTATGCTATGACTAAGCTCACACTGTATAAATTGGACGAATGCAATCCGATAAAAAAAGGTATTGCACTACGGTACTTAATTAGGCAGTACTCATGAACATTTTTTTTCACATACTAATTTGAGCGGGGAAAATATTGCAACATGCTAAAATTTGACTTTGGAATAGGATGGGTGTGAGAAAAAATCGTCTGCCATACGGAGGAGTCACAGTGGGGCATTGGATTTTTACGGATACATTGTAATTCTGTAACATTGAAAACTGTAAATGCTCCTGTATATGATTAATAGCTGGAGAGTATTAAAGGGGTTGTAGTAGAACAGCACACGGATGACAAATGAGAAAACAATAGTCCCACTTTTTTGGATGAGAACAGGACCAATTTCTTATACTGCTGTGTGACCCTTGCCTAAGGGGTACTTTGCACGTTGCGACATCGCTACTGCGATATCGTCGGGGTCAAATCGAAAGTGACGCACATCCGGCACCGTCAACGACGTCGCAACGTGTAAAGCCTAGATGCGCCGATAAACGATCGCAAAAGCGTCGTAAATCGGTGATCTGTCTAGTGTCAGTCATTTTCATCATGTCGCACCAATAGGAGATACAATGTTGTTACTCGTTCCTGCGGCAGCACACATCGCTGTGTATGAAGCCGCAGGAGTGAGGAACATCTCCTTACCTGCCTCCACCGGCTATGCGGAAGGAAGGAGGTGGGCGGGATGTTTACTTCCCGCTCATCTCCGCCCCTTCACTTCTATTGGCCGCCTGCCGTGTGACGTCGATGTGACGCCGCACGACCCGCCCCCTTAGGAAGGAGGCGATTAACCGGCCAGAGCGACGTCGCAGGGCAGGTAAGTGCATGTGAAGCTGCCATAACGATAATGTTCGCTACGGCAGCTATCACAAGATATCGCATGTGCGATGGGGGCGGGGACTATCGCGCTCGGCATCGCTATCATCGGCTAGCGATGTCGCAGCGTGCAAAGTACCCCTAAGAGTGTTTACCTACTCAAAACAAGACAATTTTTTGGATTTTAATCACATTATTTTGTGTCCATAATTAAAATAAAGTATTGCATTTTCCCTGAACAAAACCAGAGTCAAAGCCAGAACATAACTCAGTGCGGACAGTGGAGCTGATGCAGGTCATCTGTTTATAAAAGATCCATGAATATGCACACAACTCTGGCGCACCAGAGGCAGACTTTTCAGGACATATCTGTGTCTTTTATACTAATGTTTTTTTTTCTGGTGTCTTTTTGATCATTTTTTTCTGTTGTTTGAATCAGCTGCATTTTGAAGAATGGTCAGGTCACTTTTTTAACTGCTTCACGTTTTTGGAAACCTTAAGCAGTTACTAGAATCTTAACTGCTCACTATACCCAGAGCAGTGACTGAACCTGCACCAGCGACGCCCCCAGGACTGAAACCTGAATGCTGACGAAAAGATTAAAGTTCATTCCCTTCAACAAGAGGGGTTTAAGGTGCAGGCACCAAGTAGGTTTCAAACGCTATTAACCTGCAGATTAACCCCATATCTGGAAGACAATAGCGTTTTTACATGTGACAGGTTTCCTTTAAAAGACTGAACAAATGCACAGAATGCCGTTTTGACATTGCAGCATATACTGTAGACTCCTAGAATATACACCACTCACAAAAGGTTAGTGATATTTGGCTTCAGGATGATCCTAATATGCCCTCTCACCTTTTCAGGGGAACTTAATGTGACCTTCTCTAATCTTTTGGATGCAGATGTCCAACTGTTCAATGTTTCTGGATTTTTTGCACAACTTGCTGTTCTCTAACAAGGAGCTTAATGGCAAAATTCACAACAGGTGTTTGATTCATGAATTGCCCAATAAATTTTGGGTTTTAATCAGACTGTTTAATTGGTATTTAAACAGACCTCCTCATCATGCTCTTCACATTTTGGCATCATGACCAAGACGACACCTAACAATTGATCAGCAGTAGCGCGCCATTGCGAGGCTTCAAGCAGAATGTTCTCAGACGGAAGTGGCCACTAAGCTTACAGTTTCACAAAGTGTCATCAGCAGGTTGCAAGAAAGATACAGAGAGACTGGAAGAGTCACAGAAAGGTATAGAAGTGGACATCCTTTCACCACATCCCATACTGACGATTGCTTCATTGTGAACAATGGCCTTTGGAACGGATGATGAATGCCACACAAATCCAGGCACGATTAAGGGAGGTGAGAGGCACCCAAGTGTCACGTCAGACCATTGAAACCTCTTCTATCAGCATGGTCTGCATGCTAGATGACCTGCAAGAGTACCTGACCACTCAATCAGGCACAGGCGTCATCGTCTTGCTAGACGAGGGACCAGTAGACCTCAGTGTTGTTCACTGATGAAAGTTGATTCATGCTGAGCAGAAATGCTGTGCGCCAATTATGTTAGAAAAGTCAAGGAGTATTCTATGCATCAGCCACTGTTCTCACCAAACGGTGTTAATGGTGTTACAGTGCAGGCAGGTGTGTCTAGTCCAAACAGAATTGCTCTACACTTTGTGAATGGTACACTCAAAAGCCCCTACTACTTGACTAACATTATTAATCCAGTCATTGTGCCTCTCAATGAGCAACACAGGCCTAATTTCATCTTCATGGATGACTATGCTCCAGCTCATCAAGGTGGCATCATTAAGGAACGGCTGCTGGAGACTGAGGGACCTCAAATAGAGTAGCCTGCACTTTCTTCAGACCTGAATCCCATAGAAAACCTATGGGATCAGCTGAGTCGCCGTGTAGAGGTTCGTAACGCTGTACTCCAGAACCTCAATGACCTGAGGGCCACCATTCAAGAAAAAAGGGATGCCATTCCTCAGCAGACAATATCTCCACTTGTGCACAGCTTGAGACATTATTGTTAAGCTGTAATTTATACTCAAGGCCAGTGGTGTAGCTAGAGCCCGATGGGCCCGGTGCAAAGTTTGGGACCGGGCCCCCAAACCTCCACCCCACATGTTGGTCAGATGTATGGCCATTTTTTGCATTCTAAATCTTATAATGGAATACAAGTTGCTCCCCCTACATTATGTAGTAATGTCCCTCATCCTGGGCCACTTCCTGGTAAATATGTCCCTCGTCCTGGTATATTTGTCTGGATCGTAGTATATATATGCCCCATCCTAGTATATAAGTCTCCTATCCTGGTAAAAATGTCCCCCATCCTGTTATATATGACCCCCATCCTGGCATATATGTCCTCATCCTGGGTCCATCCTGGTATATATGTGTAACGCCTGCCTGGATCAACAGACTCAGATGGGATGTAATGGACAAGCTGGAGGGAAGCCACTCACCAAGCAGGACCCCAGAACCCTGAAACCCTTTAACCCCTATTCAGGGATTTGGAATTACACAGGGCCCTGGAGATCACTACCTGTGGAAGGCTGCAGTCCGATGAGAGTAGTTGTCAGGAAGGGTCAAACCAGGAATAGCAGAAAAGGGACAGAATCGGCAGTCAAGGACGTAATCAGAAAACGTAGCAGAGGTCAAATCCGGATCGGGCAGCGAGGTACATAAACAGCAGGCAGAAGGGTAGTCAGAAAACACGCAGAAGTCAGCACACAGGAATCATAAAACAGAATAGGGCAGATCAGGAGCCAGGAAATCAGAACTATCTCTGGCAGAGGTCAGCAGACAGGAGGGGAACTAAGAAGGGTGTGGTGTCTTCCCATTGGCTGTAGCTGAACGCTGGCAACTTCAGCTGCAAGACACATGCCACCCACAGTCAGCCAGTGGTACTGTAGATCCCAAGATAACCCAGCCCAGTGGATGATCGGAGCCTGCGCCCACCGGTGCCGCTGGCATCGACTCCTCTCCCACCACCAGCACCATCAACGGCAGGAACACGGCGTCACCTGGCGATCGGAGCAGAAGTCGCTGGAGCGGACTCCGGTGGTGACGTAACAATATGTCCCCCATCTTGGTATATATGTCCTCATCCTGGGCCCATCCTGGTATATACAGTATGTTGGTTTGGCAACACTTCTAAACTAGCCATACAGTCTTTTTCTAGTTGGACTGTGATCAACTTAAACATTTAACATACTAACTGAGGCGTTTAGATTCTGAGCTGTAGCTCTTAGGTCTTTTGCAATTTCTCTGAGCATTGCTGGTCTGAGCTTGCGGTGAATTTGCTGGAATGTCCATTCCTAGGAAGATTATCAACTGTCTTGAATCTTTCTCACTGTAGAATGATAGACTCCAAGGTGTTTGGAAATAACGTTATAATCTTTCCCAGATTGATGTTTAATGAGAATTGCTTTTCTAAGGGTACCTTCACACTTAGCGATGCAGCAGCGATCCGACCAGCGATCTGACCTGGTCAGGATCGCTGCTGCATCGCTACATGGTCGCTGGTGAGCTGTCAAACAGGCAGATCTCACCAGCGACCAGTGAACAGCCCCCAGCCAGCAGCGACGTGCAAGCGACGCTGCGCTTGCACGGAGCCGCCGTCTGGAAGCTGCGGAGACTGGTAACTAAGGTAAACATCGGGTATGGTTACCCGATGTTTACATTAGTTACCAGTGTGAGCAGGGAGCAGGGAGCCGCGCACACTGAGCGCTGGCTCCTTGCTCTCCTAGCTACAGTACACATCGGGTTAATTAACCCGATGTGTAATGCAGCTACATGTGCAGAGAGCAGGGAGCCGCGCACACTGCTTAGCGCTGGCTCCTTGCTCTCCTAGCTGCTGTACACATCGGGTTAATTAACCCGATGTGTACAGCAGCTACATGTGCAGAGAGCCGGAGCCGGCAGCACAGGCAGCGTGAGAGCTGCAGAGGCTGGTAACTAAGGTAAATATCGGGTAACCACCTTGGTTACCCGATGTTTATCTTGGATACAGCTTACCTCAGCTGTCAGACGCCGGCTCCTGCTCCCTGCTCGCTTCATTTGTCGCTCTCTTGCTGTCACACACAGCGATCTGTGTGTCACAGCAGGAGAGCGGCTTTGAAGAAAACGAACCAGGGCTGTGTGTAACGAGCAGTGATCTCGCAGCAGGGGCCAGATCGCTGCTCATTGTCACACACAGCGAGATCGCTAATGAGGTCACTGCTGCGTCACAAAAAGCGTGACTCAGCAGCGATCTCGGCAGCGAGCTCGCTGTGTGTGAAGCACCCCTAAGAACATTGCTGATGTCTTTCCTCCTTGGCTTTGTGTTAACACATGCTGGAAGGTCACGCTTGTTGATGAACAATTAACAAAGGGTATTTGATTACCCCCTTAATATCTATGAATGCAGTGCTTAAAGGGGTTGTCCGAGCTAAAGTAATATAATTTGGAGTCACTCTATGTGATTGCAAACTTATGAGTCCTCCCAGAGCACGCACTGTGCACTGTGAGGATTCGCTGGTTTCTCAGCCGGGAATGGGGCTCATGTGAGCGCAATTGTGCACTATGCACATTCCCGACTAGAACCTGCCTAGTGGGCACGGCATCACTCCGGCGCGTCTGACTAGTGAGCGTGGCTGTACAGTGGGCATGGCCTTGCTCCATACATTTGTATGGAGCAAGGCCGAGCCCTCTAATCGGGTTCTGGCCGAGAACAAGCATAGCGCACAACTGTGGTCACAGTACCGCGTTCCCGGCTCAGAAACTGGTGAATCCTTGCAGCGCACAGTGCATGCACTGGGAGGATTCATAAGTCTGCAGTCACATAGAGTGACTGCAAACTTATCACTATAGCCTGGACAACCCGTTTAATATTTCACATACTGCTTCGACACTTTGGACTAGTTTATAATAAACAAATAATGACACAGAGTAATATGTAACTTGTTCTGATATAGTGATATCCACTAGTGGACACAGGCAAAAAAGGGCCCCTTTACAGCCCCATAGCTCACTATAATGCACAATCCCACCTTCTTTGGAAGTAGAAATGGGCCCCCTTACACTTTGGGCCCCTGTATGACAAAGGTTGGACCAATGATATGGCCACTCCTGGTGATATCTATACATAGGTGAAAGAATTTTGTAGTAAGAGGAGTAATTCATTTGTGTGTCTTTCCTGTAGGTGGCAGAGCAGTATTACATACTCTGCAGAGCAGCGCTCCTCCGAACACTCAACCATTCAGCAGTTTGTAAACAGCTCCATTCTAAAGGACACTTCGCACTCTTAACACAAGCTAAAAATAAGCATCTTTACTGTTGTCAAGAGAAGGAAAAAAATCTGCAGCTTATATATGAAAATGAGTGCACTTATATGACGCGCTTAAATCTATGTAATTCTAAAATCATAAAGAGCTTAAACATATTTTGAAGCCTGAAAAACAGAGATAAAGACAACTTCCTGAAGAGGAAATAGACTCCAGCCTGTTTCAAAGATGGAGAGTTTACCGATTCATAACATACTGCTAAACCCATAAAGGGAGATTACCCAACTGCAAAGCCTCAATAGCTGTGTAACTACTGCAGCAAACCCAGCCAGGAGCATATTATTATGTATTATTAAAGGAACAACTGTGTAAAGTTAGGAAACTAGTATTCAGGCATTTTTTAAATCTTTCCTGATGGCGAGAACATCAAAATAAAAGGTCTAAATTAGATTTACAGCTAAATATCCTGGCACACTGCAGCATAGTGTGGAGCGCAGAGAGTATGTGATGGGTAGTCCTCTAAAAAGTCATCCATGTAATCTCTTCAGGCACATTACAAGACTTCTCACTGCACAGGCAAAAAAGGGATACGTACCAACAGCGGCAGACACGTACCAGCTCAGTCAGCCTCAACTGGACTGGAAGCAATGACATTACAGCCACCAGTCACTTGACCCTGAAGTCAAATCAGAAGTCAAGTCACCAGTGGTCAATGGCTTACTGCTAACAGACCATTGACATACCATTAATGCAACCTGTGCAGCTGAACAGGAACCCAAGAAGTAAGGAGGCCCACTTCCATCTCTAAAAGAAGGGAAATTGGGCATTATGATTAGCTATTGGACTGCAAATGACCAATATATTATTGCACAGGTGCCGATGTAACGTGAGAGCAGTGCGATTCTCGCATCAGCCGGCAACGGAGGAGAAGGGGAGATAAATCCCTCCCTCTCCTCTGCAGCGTTGGCCCTCCCCTCCGCAGCGCTGGCCCATCCCTCCACAGCGCACCCCCCCCTCCTGCAACTGTGGTTTGATCACACAATCGGACCACTATCGCATGACACTCGGCTCCCGCTATGCTGTGAGCATGAACCGAGTGTCATGCGAGGACTCGCACAAATCCCCGTGTGGCCTCGGCCTTGTTTTCACAAATCTCAGTAAATGTATACTTATTGTTATTATACAGGCTTAGCCGAACATAAAGATGGTTTTTTTGTACCTATGTGTCTTTTTTCATCTCTATCTGCCCCTCTTTGCATATAGCTTCAGAATAGATGATTCTATTCTTATATGCTAAATCCACATTTCCCAGTAGCACTTGCATCTTCTCAGTGCTGCAGACCCCTTCCCCTTCTCCTCTGTGCTCCTGACTTAGCCCCCCCTTGTTTTTTCATATGTCTATACTGTTTTTTTCTATATTTTTAAGCTAATAAATAAAGACGTGTTATCTAATTTTTGGACACTGACCGTTAGTTTGTAACTACGTTATTTCACATAGACATGGTTGCTAAGGGCGCTGTGGTATAAAAGATGTTTTAAAAATAAACTTTATAAACTTTTATAAACTTTTTATAAACTTTTTGTTTTTGGGCTGGATCATCATTGTAAATAAGCACTTGTACCTTGTGTCACCCCCACCTCACCCCATTGTAGATCGCAAGCTCTTACAAGCAGGGTTGTCTTTATTGTTGCGTTAATTATTGTATCTTCTATAATGGTTACGTTACTTATGTTTGTTTCTATTTGAACCTCTGAATTGTAAAGCACTGTAGAAATGTGTTGGCACTATAGAAATATATAAAGATTATTATTATTTCATTTTATATACATTAGGACAACAATAGATGTGAGTGTGTACATAGCCTATAGGTCGCAAATAGAATACCAAAACTTGTATTCAAACAATATTATCAGCTTTTAAAAACCCTGAAGATATGGTAATTTTTTTAATATTTGCTCTAAAGTGAGAACACAAGGCCCCTACTTTGTTTCTATAACTGAAGAGAGTTATTCTCCGGCTACAGAAGACTCCATGTTCTGCTGTGGAATGCACTCCCACTGGAAGAAACACACTGACGGGTGAATGATACTGATGAAATCACTGAATGCTTACAAGATGTATTTTTGCTAATATGAATTGCAAAATGTTAATCTTGGCAGGATTGAGTAGATGATGTTTGCGTCATGATGCTTCATCTGGAATATAATAGGTTATATCATAAAAGATATTATAAGAGAGTTTTGACTCCTTTCTGAACAATTCACAGTGGACATTTTTATGTAATACTAGCTGTAGTACCCGGATAGTAACTGTCTGTTTACCGCTCTGTCTGTCTGTCTCTCTTTGTCTGTCTCTCTCTGTCTCTGTCTACCTCTTTCTCTACCTCTCTGTTTGTCTCTCTCTCTTTCTGTCTCTCTGTTTGTCTGTCTCTCTCTGTCTGTCTCTCTCTGTCTCTCTCTGCCTCTCTCTGCCTCTCTCTGTCTGTCTCTTTCTGTCTCTCTCTGTCTCTCTCTGTCTGTCTCTTTCTGTCTCTCTCTGTCTGTCTCTCTCTGTCTCTCTCTGTCTGTCTCTATCTCTATCTGTCTCTCTCTGTTTCCCTCTCTGTGTCTCTTTCTGTCTATCTCTGTCTGTCTCTCTCTGTCTGTCTCTCTCTGTCTCTCTCTGTCTGTCTCTATCTCTATCTGTCTCTCTCTGTTTCCCTCTCTGTGTCTCTTTCTGTCTATCTCTGTCTGTCTCTCTCTGTTTCCCTCTCTGTGTCTCTTTCTGTCTATCTCTGTCTCTCTCTCTCTGTTTCCCTCTCTGTGTCTCTCTCTCTGTCTGTCTCTCTGTTTCTCTCTCTCTGTTCATCTCTCTGTTTCTCTCTGTCTCTCTCAATCTCTGTCTCTTTCTGTCTCTCTCTGCCTCTCTCTCTCTGTCTCTCTGTCTGTTTCTCTCTCTCGCTGTCTCTCCCTGTCTCTCTCTCTCTGTCTCTCTCTCTCCTGGTCTGTCTCTTTCTCTGTCTCTCTCTGCCTCTCTCTCTGTTTCTCTCTCTCGCTGTCTCTCCCTGTCTCTCTCTCTCTCCTGGTCTGTCTCTTTCTCTGTCTCTCTCTGCCTCTCTCTCTGTTTCTCTGTCTGTTTCTCTCTCTCGCTGTCTCTCTCTGTCTCTCTCCCTGTCTGTCTCTCTGTCTGTCTCTCTTTTTCTCTCTGTCTCTCTCTCTATCTGTCTCTCTCTCTCCTGGTCTGTCTCTTTCTCTGTCTCTCTCTCTGTTTCTCTGTCTGTTTCTCTCTCTCGCTGTCTCTCTCTGCCTCTCTCCCTGTCTGTCTCTCTGTCTGTCTCTCTGTTTCTCTCTGTCTCTCTCTCTGTCTGTCTCTCTCTCTCCTGGTCTGTCTCTTTTTCTGTCTCTCTCTCTCTGTCTGTTTCTCTCTCTCTTGTGCTGTGTCTCTCTGTCTGTCTGGGAAGAAGTGAGGAGTGGACCCAGCACAACAATCCAGTATATTAAAAATATCCAAAATTTATAAGGTATTTTAAAATCCAATAGATCCAAAACATGAGAGCGCACGCATAAGGGCACCTTACGCGTTTCGGACAATAAATAAAAACAAGTCCTTAATCACAGGCCTATGATTAAGGCCTTCTTTTTATTTATTTATGCTGGTTCCACTCCTCACTTCTTCCCAGTTACATACCAGCCTGGCCGGCCTGGAGGACTACGTGCACCTGCAAGTCCTGGAGTGCAGTCACCTATGGTAAGCTGAAATCTAATTTTTCTTTCTCTCTGTCTGTCTGCCTCTCTCTTTCTGCCTCTCTCTTTCTGTCTCTCTCTTTCTGTCTCTCCACCAAAATCATATTACCTCACACATAAGCTTCTTATACTAATAATGTCCTTTGTTACCTATAGCAACCAATAACAGCTCCTATTAATGACCTGTGGCTCCCAGCTCCTTTGACTTTAATGTAAGCAGGTTTTTGGCGAATAACTGTAAATTTTCCCCTCAAAACATAGTCTATGACGTTCCCTGGGTCAAATGAGGTGGCTGTGTAAATTTTTTTTTTTGTAAAAGTGATTCCTTTAGTGGACACACATACACTCAGCTTTGTATATTAGATGAAAATAATGTCTTAATGACATGTATACCCTAAACTCTGCATTAAAGCCAAACACAAACCTGAGATGTGAGGGACTGTTTCTGGAAGCCCTCATACTCAATAGCTGTTTATGTTTTTATCTGTGATTTTTTACCTTGATTTCTAAGCCAATGATACTGAACAATAAAATATCTTTTCCACTTCTCTATTCAGAACAAAGGCATAAGTACCGGAGAGACAGCCCATGAAGTTGATATGAGCTGTTAGGTTGGCTCCATCCTTTTTGTGATCAGGGTATGTTCACATACTACGTTTTTGCAGTGTTTTTTTCTGCATTAAAAATGCATTACTTGTAGGAAAAAATCCACGTACAATAAAGTACGTGTATTATTTATGTGGTTTTATTTGCATTTTTATGCATTCTTTTGAATGAGTGAAAAAATAGAAAAAATATTGAAAGAATTTACAGATTTCAGTTTTTAAAAAAATGCACCGTAGCTAAAAAGGAAAACAAATGCACAGTGTGAATGAGATATTAACAAAAAGGAGACAGCTGCACTCTGTAGCGCTAAGATATGTGGAACAATGAATATGGAAATATAGACATGCATTACTGCTATGAAAAAAATGCAGAAATTAAGATACTTGGCACACAAAAATGGCCAGTTATAGGTGAGCCCAACAGCCAATGGCAAGGCGACCTGCCTACTCTCATTCGTCTCTTTGGATTAAAAAAAAAATAAAAAACAAAACAATTAATGGGCAGATAGGAACCTGCAAATGGAGAATGCTAAGTATCTCAATTTTCACGTTTTCCATAGCAGTAATGCATGTCTATATTCCCATATTCATTGTTCCACAGTGCAATTCTCTCCTTTTTGCTGCTATATTTTATTTTCAGTTTGCACCTGTTCACATTAGAAAGGAAAGATGTGCCAAAAGACTTTTATTTAATGAGATATTAGAGATTTTATTAATCTTGCTGGTACCATAAAACACATTTTTTGGGAAGTGAAGGGGGTAAACAAACACGCAGCCCTTCTTTCTTGGGCACCTAAACCCATTAATATTTGTTCTTTGCTATAGTACTTTGCTCTCAGTGAACACTATTGCTACAGAGATTAAACACATTACGTTACAGACAGCATTAGTGAAGCTAAAGCAGTTCTAAGGTCAGTGGCAGATTATAGTATGGGCAGTTGGACAGGCTGTCCGGGACCTGAGGCTTCTAGGGACTAAGAGGGCACTCTTACATTGCATGAGGGCATAGGAGGATTATCATGGGTGCATAAGGGGTTCATATTACCGTGCAGTGGCACAATGAGGGCAGCTGTTTGTCTAAGAATACAAACCCAGGACTATAACCTGCGATCCCTATCAGGTTGCATCGTTTTCGGGATCACTGGTAAGTCGTTGTGTATGACTGGGCCTTTAGGCGGGCTTTGCACATTACGACATCGCAAGCCGATGCTGCGATGTTGAGTGCGATAGTCCCCGCTCCCGTCGCAGATGCGATATCTTGTGATAACTGGCATAGCGAAAATTATCGCTACGGCAGCTTCACATGCACTTACCTGCCCTGCGACCGTCGCTCTGGCCGGCGACCCGCCTCGTTCCTAAGGGGGCGGGTCGTGCGGCGTCATAGCGACGTCACACGGCAGGCGGCCAATAGCGGCGGAGGGGCGGAGATGAGCAGGATGTAAACATCCCGCCCACCTCCTTCCTTCCTCATTGCAGCCGGGAGGCAGGTAAGGAGATGTTCCTCGCTCCTGCGGCTTCACACACAGCCATGTGTGCGGCCGCAGGAACGAGGAACAACATCGTACCTGTCTCTGCACCGGCATTATGGAAATGTCGGAGAATACACCGATGATATGATAACGACGCTTTTGCGCTCGTTCATCGTATCAAAAAGGTTTTACACACTACGACATCGCAAGTGACGCCGGATGTGCGTCACTTTCGATTTGACCCCACCGACATCGCACCTGCGATGTCGTAGTGTACAAAGCCACCCTTACTCTATTACTGTGCTTGGATATTACTGGGCTGGGGCATAGGGACACAAAGAGGGAATTTTAATTGTGTTAGGTCACAAAGAGAAAAACTATCATGGTGTGGTACTATAGTTGTGGAGCACACAGGAAGCCATTTTTACAGTACGGCACAAAAAAAAGGAATCATAATTAGGCACTATGTGGGTATTAAAGCCATGTGTGAGTACTACTACATTTTTGCAGAATAAAAAGGTGCAATAGTGGTGTGCATGGCACAAATCTGGACATTACCGTGTAGGGAAATTAAGTGGGGCATTAGCAGAGCACCAGGATTGGAAGTTTGTAGGCAGCAAAGAGTTGGGCCTGGAGTAAAGGCTACTTTACACGCTGCGATATCGGTACTATCACTAGCGTGCGTTCCCGCCCCCATCTGTTGTGCGACACGGGCAACTTGCAGCCCGTGTCGCACAGCATTGGCCGGACCCGTCACACATACTTACCTTCCCTGCAACGTCGCTGTGACCGGCGAACCGCCTCCTTTCTAAGGGGGTGGTCCGTGCGGCGTCACAGCGACGTCACTGAGCGGCCGTCCAATAGAAGCGGATGGGCGGAGATGAGCGGGACATAATATCCCGCCCACCTCCTTCCTTCCGCATTGGGGCCGGCGGCAGGTAAGGAGAGGTTCCTCGTTCCTGCGGTGTCACACGGAGTGATGTGTGCTGCCGCAGGAGCGACGAACTACTTCGTACTTGCAGCTCCAACGATATTCGAGAATGGACCCCCATGTCACCGATGAGCGATTTTGCACGTTTTTGCGATGATGCAAAATCGCTCATAGGTGTCACACGCAACGGCATCGCTAATGCGGCCGGATGTGCGTCACAAATTCCGTGACCCCAACGACTTCGCATTAGTGATGTCGTAGCGTGTAAAGCCCGCTTTAGTCTTCAGAGTGTGAATTTATTTTAGGATTTGTTCTCTGCTCATCATGGGGGCAGAGTCTGTAGAAGTAACTGCAGCTTCTGTCCCCTCCCTGAAATGTAGCATCATCAGTGACACTCATTTCAAAGGCTGCGCCAGTCCCTGCGCACTGTGTGATGTGCACAATGACAGCGCATGCTCTGTTGCCGGCTCAGTAGTAATGAGCCAGCACCAGAGCAGAGTGCACTGTCAGAAAACCTTGCAAGAGAATTACCCAGCATGCAGAGATCAGTCCTGTCAACCCCTCAAGTGACATCATTGGTCTCTGCATGGCGGATATTCTGAAACATCCGTTTCAACAGTGGACAAGAGAGGCAAGTGCAGCTTTACTGCCACCCGAGGAGGGAATATTCAGTAATACTAGCCCCCATTTACTGCCCGTTACTGCTGATCTGAGCCACAAAACAGACAACATGCTGTCATTGTGCACATCATACAGGGACTAGCCCAGACCCTGAAACGAGCGTCACTTATGACACGTCCTTTTAGGGAGGCAGCAGAGGCTGTGACAGTAACCGCAACCTCTTCCCCCTGATGACGCTTTATTTGAGTATCCCAGCATGCACTGGGAATGATCAAACAAAGCGTCATAAAACAGGGAATGAAAAAAATAAATAAATATAAAAGCAGTTAGATTGTGTAGAAAGGGAAAGATAGGGAATTTTTAATTCATGTATTATTAGAAAATAGTTTATACCCAGGCCTGTCACTTGTATTCTCGGGTATTTAGAGGAGGGGGCAGACCTGAGCTCACCGGCAATAATCGGCATTACACGGCTGTTATATCATTCTTGGAAACTGTTGGCCTATCACTGGTTGGACTCTGCTCCTCCGGTCCTGGGAGACCTTAGGGAAAGGGTCAATAATATACTTCGGCTGGAGAGGGGAGTGTATCTCAAACGAAATGCGCTCAAAAACTTCTATAAAATCTGGGGGGCGTGGCTGGATACGCCGAATCTTCCCTCCCCGGTATTGTTGCAGGATACCATGACCTTCTCCTTGTCACTGGTTAACTGATTTCTGATCTAGGGTGTTCTTTTATATAGTTATGATTTGCATATGGTGGGTGGGGAACGATGTGACATGGTTCAGTAGGGAGGAGTATGCTAAAGTGAATCCGTTATTCTGTTACGTGTATTGATGGTGGGTGTGGGCTACAGGTGCACTATTTGTTTGTTATTCTATCTTATTGTATAGAACCAATGTTATTCTAGTGATCGGAGATGGTCTTATCCCTTTTCCCGAATTGTTTTCCCAGGGGAAGGGA
Source organism: Anomaloglossus baeobatrachus (assembly GCF_048569485.1). NCBI lineage: Eukaryota > Metazoa > Chordata > Amphibia > Anura > Aromobatidae > Anomaloglossus > Anomaloglossus baeobatrachus. Next base: position 76,892,778 of record NC_134361.1, on the reverse strand, counting down.
CTGTTACATATACCATGTGTTTTTTGTTGACTAATAATAATAATAATGTATGTAAAGCGCTGTGGAATTAATAGCACTATATAAGTGAATAAATATTATTATTATTATCTAATATATAAAGCTCAGTGTATGTATGTATGTACGTATGTGTGTGTGTATGTGTGTGTGTGTGTATGTATGTGTGTATGTCCGCTAAAGGAATCTGCACCGTCGCATTTACAATCACGAAATTTTGCACAGATGCCTCATGTGACCCAGGGAGCATCGTAGACTATGTTTTGACAGAAACATTTAACCCTGTGCTTTACAGTTAGTCTCTAAAATCCTGCCGCCATTAAACTGAATGGAGGTGGGAGCTATAAGTTATTAATAGCAACTATCAGTGGTTGCTATGGAAATAAACTGTTAGTATAAGAAGCTTATCTGTGAGGTAACATGATGTCAGTGGAGAGATGGATAGAGAGACAGAAAAAGACAGACAGACAGATGGGGAAAGAGACAGACGGGGAAAGAGACAGATGGGCAAAGAGACAGATGGGCAAAGAGGCAGCCCTGGAAAGAGACAGACGGGGAAAGAGACAGCCGGGGAAAGAGACGGCCGGGGAAAGAGACGGCCGGGTACAGAGACGACCGGGGAAAGAGACAGCCGGGGAAAGAAACAGACAAGGAAAGAGACAGCCCTGAAAAGAGACAGACGGGGAAAGAGACAGACTGGGAAAGAGACAGACTGGGAAAGAGACGGCCGGGGAAAGAGACGGCCGGGGAAAGAGACGGCCGGGGAAAGAGACGGCCGGGGACAGAGATGGCCGGGGAAAGAGACAGCCGGGGAAAGAAACAGACAAGGAAAGAGACAGCCCTGAAAAGAGACAGACGGGGAAAGAGACAGACTGGGAAAGAGACGGCCGGGGAAAGAGACGGATGGGTACAGAGACGGCCGGGGAAAGAGACAGCCGGGGAAAGAAACAGACAAGGAAAGAGACAGCCCTGAAAAGAGACAGTCATGGAAAGAGTAAGCCGGGCAAAGAGACAGACCAGGAAAGAGAAAGTCCTGGAAAGAGTCAGCCGGGCAAAGAGACAGACGGGGAAAGAGACAGACGGGGAAAGAGACAGACGGGGAAAGAGACAGACGGGGAAAGAGACAGACGGGGAAAGAGACAGACGGGGAAAGAGACAGACGGGGAAAGAGACAGATGGGGAAAGAGACAGACGGAGAAAGATACAGACAGAGAAAGAGACCGACCTGGAACAAGACAGACCTGGAAAGAGACAGACCAAGACAGACGGAAAAGAGACAGACGGGGAAAGAGACAGACAGACACACACATAGAGACAGAGATGAGAGAGACAGACAGACACAGAGATGGAGACCGATAGACTGATACAAATACAGACAGAGATAGAAATAGTCAGACAGAGACATAGACACAGACAGACAAGGAAAGAGACAGACAGAGAGACAGAGACAGCGACACACAGACAGACACTGGAAGAGAGACAGTTACTATCCCGGGCAACGCCCGGGTACTACAGCTAGTTATTAATAAAAATGAACCTGATTAAAAAAAGAAAATACGGTAGTTTAGATTATGGCACTAAAAAAATAGGGCATTAAGAGGAACATTACTTTGGACTTCAGATCACCCCTTTAACCATTGCGGGTGTAAGATAATTTATACTGCATATGCAATCATTGTTACACTTGTGTATACATATCTGTGTGCTTTCGCTGTATTCCTCTTCAGAATATATGTAAAGTAGGAATGCAAATCCTCACAATGCCTCTCTGTGCTCTATTCCATGTTATGTTACCTGGGTGTTAATGACACTCTTAGTTACTGAAATCGATAACTGATATTAAAACTTTGTCCTTGAATGTTTCTTTCCAGTGTCCCTGCTTTCTTCTGATATTGACCGCGTACGCAGAAACATTTTTCTTGATCTGTACACTGAATTTTAAAAATGAGAACTGAAACTGAGATTAATACTCTACAAGGTTAAGCAACACCATACAGAAAATAGAGAAGAAAGAAGGAAACAGATTTCTTTAAAGCTTGACTAATTCATCTGATCTTGCAGAAGTCAATGCTAAGGCACAACATTTTACTAATCTCTAGTGAGCACATTGCTAGACTTGTGAACACCCCTTCATAAAAGGGCCAATAAAGCTAAAATGCAGTTAATAAATTGGGTCACTCAGCCGTCCTATGCACCCCATTGAAGCTCTGTTGCTGAGCAAGATAAATCATGGGTTAAATTATTCAGGTGGAAAAGTTTAGTGTAACATCCTAATTAGGCTACTTTCACACATCCGGTTTTTGCTCTGCGGCACAATACGCGCCGCAACCGTTTTTTTTTGCCGCCAGTTGCGGGTTTTTTTGCATAGACTTACATTAGTGCCGTATTGTGCCGCATGGACTTGCGTTCGGTCCGGTTTTTGACACATGCGGCAGATTTAGCAGATGCCGCGGCCAGATGGAACGTTGCCTGCAACGTTTTTTGCTCCGGCAAAAAATCCGCATCGCGCCGCATCCGGCCGCTGCGGCGCATTTTTCAATGCATGCCTATGGACGCCGGATGCGGCGCGATGCGGAAAAAACCGCATCCGGCCACCGCATGCGGTTTCTTCCACTGCGCATGCTCAGTAGCATGCCGCAACCGGAAAAAAACGGACGGGCCGCATGTAAAAACGTATGCAAAGGATGCGGTGTTTTCGCCGCATCCGTTGCATAGGTTTCACAGCCGGATTGAGCCGCACTGCTCAAACCGGATGTGTGAAAGTAGCCTAAGGCTATGTTCGCACATTGCGTTTTTTCTCGCGTTTCTGCAGCGTTTTTAGCTGCAGCGTTTTTGTGCCAAAACGCATGCGTTTTTGTTTTCCAGCAAAATCTATGGGAAAAGCTGAAATCCTGTCTGCACTTTGCTTTTTTTTCTGCAGCGTTTAATTTGCATATTTGTGGTCAAAAACCATGCTGAAAAAGAAGCAGCATGTCAGTTGTTTTTGCCATTTCTGCAGCGTTTCCTTAACATTGGAGTCAATGAGAAATGGCAAAACGCTACCAAAATCACAATTCCTGCGTTTTTCATGCTTTTTACCTGCTTTTCCACTGCGTTTTTGGCTCCAAAAACGCATGCTTTTCTGGACAAAAATTAATGGGTTCTAATGTTCCTTTACACACACACAATAACCGAAAATTTAAATGTTAAAAAATTAGTAACTTCACCTATTTTTCTGTTAAAATGTGCATAACCACTATTTTCTCATTAAAAATGATAATTTCCCATATAGTTTTATTAAAAGTTAATTTTATACTTTTCTTTCTCTTTTTTCCTTCTTTTTGACTAATTCAACTTTATTTCTCAGTGTCTTGATCTCAAAAACGCATCTGCAGAAACGCAGGTGAAAACGCAAGTAAAAAGCGCTAAAAACGCACTAAAAACGCGGTAAAAACGCATGCGTTTTTAGCGCTAAAAAATGGTCAAAAGCCATTTGGTCAAAAACCAAGGGAAGGAAAACGTGCAGAATAAACTGCAGGTACTCCGACGCAACGTGCGGACATAGCCTTAGAGTGAACCTAGAGTGCTGGTATACCAGATTTGATTGACAGTGGGAAGCAATTGTTGCCCATTCTACAGTGAGAATGATTATCCACAAGAGCAAAAGTGGAGCCAGTTGATCATTTTCCCAGGGATGGACATCCTAGCAAATTCACTCCAAGGTCAGACCATGCAATGGTCAAAGAAATGGCAAAAAATAAATAAAACCACAGCTTAGACTCTAAAAGCCTCTGATTGTTTAATGTTCAAGTTCCTGAGAGTACAATTAGAAAAAGACTTAGGGGTACTTTGCACACTACGACATTGCAAGCCGATGCTGCGATGTCGAGCGCGATAGTCCCCGCCCCCGTTGCAGCTGCAATATCTTGTGATTGCTGGCATAGCGAACATTATCGCTACACCAGCTTCACATGCACTTACCTGCCCTGCGACGTCGCTCTGGCCAGCGATCCACCTCCTTCCTAAGGGGGCGGGTCATGCGGCGTCACAGCGACGTCACATGGCAAGCAGCCAATAGCAGCGGAGGGGCGGAGATGAGCAGGACGTAAACATCCCGCCCGCCTCCGTCCTTCCGCATTGCAGCCAGGACGCAGGTAGGAGATGTTCCTCGCTCCTGCGGCTTCATACACAGCGATGTGTGCTGCCGCAGGAACGAGGAACTACATCGTACATGTCTCTGCACTGGCATTATGGAAATGTCGGACCCTACACTGATGATACAATAACGACGCTTTTGCGCTCATTAATCGTATCAAAAAGGATTTACACACTACGATATCGACTGCGACGCCGGAAGTGCGTCACTTTCGATTTGACCCCACCGACATCGCACCTGCGATGTCGTAGTGTGCAAAGCCCGCCTAAGGCCCCCTTCACACGTCCATGAAAAACACACGTTTTGCATGGACCGTGTTTAAGGTACGTATGGCCATCCGTGTGCTGTGATTTTAGCATATTTGTATTCTCCGTGTGCTATCACAGATAGCACACGGAGAGCAGAAACTTTCTACTCACCCCTCCTGGACACTGCTGTCTCCTGCGCTGCTGCTTCCAAGTCCGCAGTGCAGTAAATATTCATGAGCATAGTGAGCGGACCTGGAAGCAAGTGACAGCAGCACCGAAGACAGCATCGCTGGAGACAGGTGAGTATAGAAAATCATTTTATTTGAAAGACGTGTTTTCTCTTATATGCTAGAAGAAAAAGGTTTTGGTACCGACGTGTTAGCCAGTTGAAAAATGATTGCTCTCAGTGAGAGAAAGAAAATTAAAATGTTGTTGTTGTGATACCTTTTAATGGCTAAGTAAAATAAAATATGATGATACATTTACAGCTTTATAACATCTTCATATTTTATTTTAGTTAAAAGGTATCACAACTACAAAATTTTAATTTGTTTCTCTCACTGAGAGCAATCATTTTTCTTGTATGTGTCTCACTGATGTCACAAGGATCACATCAGTGTGTGGGCTGTGTGACATCAGTGCTGCCGGAGAAAAATGGAATTGTCTCCATGTGGAACACATGAACACGTATGTGCGCCACATGGACACACATCTGCGAAAAAACACGGATGTGTGCACAGACCCATTGATTTGACTGGTTCTGAGTATCTTCATGTCTCCAGTACGTATGAAAACGGACGTCATACGTACCGGAATCACTGACGTCTGGAGGGGCCTAACCAAGTATGGCTGGCTTGGGATGGTTTCCAGGAGAAAAAGAACATGACTGCACGGATAAAGTGTGCAAAGTTGCAAGACTTTTGAAACAATTTTCTTTAAGAACGTGAGACCAAAATGAAGATGTTCAGCTATAACGGTCTACACTAAATTTAGTCAAATCAAACACAGCGTATACAAACAAATAGTCAGAAATAAGAGAAAATGTTGTATTCCGCTCACCTGATAAAGTACAGCTGGAACTTCAATGTAATAAGATCCAAATAGAACCAGCGCTAAATATTTCCAATAAAACCAAAAATGTGTTTGTTCAATCTATTATAAATCTGAAAGTCGGTGAATACATAAATTCATGTTGAATGAAGAGAAACTGGTAACACGTTTTTCTCAACCGGAGATTGAGACTTAGTGGTACTTTGCACACTGCAACATCGTTAGCATCGGCTAGCGATGCCGAGCTCGTACCCGCCCCCGTCGCACATGCAATATCTTGTGATAGCTGCCGTAGAGAACATTATCGCTACGACAGCTTCACACGCACTTATCTGCCCTGCGACGTCGCTCTGGCCAGCGAACTGCCTCCTTCCTAAGGGGGTGGGTCGTGCGGCGTCACAACGACGTCACATGGCAGGCGGCCAATAGAAGCGGAGGGGCGGAGTTGAGCGGGACGTAAACATCCCGCCCACCTCTTTCCTTCCGCATAACTGATGGAGACAGGTAAGGAGATGTTCCTCGCTCCTGCGGTGTCACACACAGCGATGTGTGCTGCCGCAGGAACGAGGAACAACATCGTATCTCCTATTGGTGCGACATTATGAAAATGACCGACGCTACACAGATCACAGATTTACGACGCTTTTGCAATCGTTTATCGGCGCATCTAGGCTTTACACGTTGCGACGTCGTTACCGGCGCCGGATGTGCGTCACTTTCGATTTGATCCCGACGATGTCGCAGTAGCGATGTTGCAACGTGCAAAGTACCCCTAAAGGCCGGGCAAGGCCAGAAACGTGTTACCTATTTTTCTCTTCATTCAGCATGGTTTTATGTATTCACCGACCTTCATATTTTTTAATGGTTGAACAATTAAATTTTCGGTATTATTGGAAATTTTTAGTGCTGGTTCTATTTTTGGATTGTATAAAAATAAATGCCTCATGCCAACTGTGAAGCACAATGATGGGAGGGTGATGATTTGACCTCGCGTTGTAGCCACAGGACCTGTGCACCTTGAGACTGTATACTAAATTATTGTAGAGACAAATGTGAAGCCATCTATTCAAAAGCTAAAATGCAGATACTGGGTTACGCAACAGAAAAATTATCTCAAGCGCAGCAGAAAATCTACATCAGAACGGCTGAAAAAGACGAGATTGAAGGCAGTGGCCCAAAGTCCACACCACAACCCAACTGAAATGCTGTCTTTGGACTTTAAGAAATCTGTGCATAATTAAATGCCCACAAGCAACAATGAACTTAATGGTAATGTGTTGTCAAAAATTGATCTATTGTTTAAATCAGGTTTTTGTGTTAAATATATATCATGTCAAGCTGACAATTGGGGCTATTTGAGAATACTGATTCCTGTTGTTTCAGGAAATTCACATGTACATTAGCAGCAATGGTCAGTCCCTAACCCTATGATTCGTACGGAAGCATGTAATGAGCATGTTCAAAGCATCTAATGAGTGTGTTCAAAGCATCTAATGAGTGTAATCAAAGCATCTAATGATTGTGTTCAAAGCATCTAATGAGTGTGTTCAAAGCATCTAATGACCGTGTCAAAGCATCTAATGAGTGTGTTCAAAGCATCTAATGACCGTGTCAAAGCATCTAATGAGTGTGTTCAAAGCGTCTAATGAGCGTGTTCAAAAATCTAATGAGTGTGTTCAAACCATCTAATGAGTGTGATCAAAGAATCTAATGAGTGTGTTCAAAGCGTCTAATGAGTGGAGTGTGTTCAAACCATCTAATGAGTGTGTTCAAAGCATCTGAGTGTGTTCAAAGCATCTAATGAGTGTGTTCAAAGCATCTAATGAGTGTGTTCAAAGCGTCTAATGAGCGTGTTCAAAGCAACTAATGAGTGTGTTCAAAGCATCTAATGAGCATGTTCAAAGCGTCTAATGAGCATGTTTGAAGGTCTTTGTGAAGAGAGGGGGAGTAGGTGAGCTGTGACATTGCCTAGTGGGATTCGTGAATACTGTGTTATCAGCTGAGGTGTTACCTGTCATTGTAATCCTACCTCTGTTGTGAATTTGCCTGCTGAAAACTGTTTCTATGGTCTAAGGCTATGTTCACACACAGGGTTTTTATCGGTAAGTTTTTTCCTAACCAAAACCTGATCTTGTGGCAGGAAACCTCCTTTGCATTTTTGGTGCATTTTTTTAGCGGCATTTTTGGTACGTTTTTTCTACAAATGGAGTTGTATCAATGAAAAACACGTTAAAAACGCTGCAAAGAATTGACATGCTCATTCTTTGAAATCTGCAGCAAAAACGCAGGTATTTGACCAAACAGTCAGGAAAAAATCTGCAGGTGTTTGTGCATGAGATTTCAGAAATCTCATAGACTTTGCTGGGACTGTAAAAAGCAGCTTTTTATTAGCATGGATTTGCATAAAACCAAGGCAAATCTGCAGCTAAAAAAACGCAGTAACCCTGTGTGAACATAGCCTAACAGTACAAGAAATATGAGTCTAAAAAATCCCCAATTGTTATTCATAAAATTGCAACATTACTAATTTTGCTTTTTAAAATGAATCGTGATATGAATTTTTTTTTTGCCAATATATTCTGTATATTTTTTTTAAATACATGAATCATTAAAACTGACACATTCACTTTAATCATCATTGTAAAGAAAAGTGGGGCAAAATTCCTCCGTAAATCTGGGATTCAGAACCTGTTTACTTCAAGTTATTGATACTATAGGTTGTTCTACAAGCTATTAACTCATGGGGTGTACTTATTTTTTCATACACCCCTGCTTTTTGATCCGGTTTCAAAGTAATATGTGAAATCATAGAATTCTAGGAGAATGTACTTAGATCTACCCTTGACTGTTAATATAGTAAATATATTTTAGAAAAAGGAAGGTTACAGAGTAAATATTGTGATAAATGAATCTGTATACAATATATATATATATATATATATATATATATATATATATATATATATATATATATATACATATATCTGATATATAAAGCTGAGTGTGTGTGTGTGTGTGTGTGTGTGTGTGTGTGTGTGTATGTCCGGGATTGGCATCTGCACTGTCGCAGCTACAGCCACAAAATTTTGCACACTCACACGTCTGGACCCCGAGAGCGTCATAGGCTATGTTTTGAGGGGAAATTTTAACCCCACGCTTTACAGTTATTCACCAAAAAAACCTGCCTCCATTAAAGCGAATGGAGCTGGGAGCCACAGTGCAGCCAGAACTTCAGAAGAATGCGCAGCCACGCCCTTATATGGAATGTTGGCATGTCACAATGCAGCCAGGGAAAGAGACACACAGACAGTGAAAGAGGCAGACACAGACAGGGTAAGAAACAGACATAGACAGGGTAAGAGACAGACACAAAGAGACTGACAGGGAAAGAGAAAGACAGGTTAAGAGACAGACACAGACAAAGACAGACTGGAACAGAGACAGACGGGGACAGAGACAGACCGGGACAGAGACAGACGGGGACAGTCGGAGAAAGAGTCAGAGACCGTCAGAGACAGACGAAGAAAGAGACATAGACCGTCAGAGACAGACGGAGAAAGAGACAGAGACCGTCAGAGACAGACGGAGAAAGAGACAGAGACCGTCAGAGACAGACGGAGAAAGAGACAGAGACCGTCAGAGACAGACGGAGAAAGAGACAGAGACCGTCAGAGACAGACGGAGAAAGAGACAGACATGGAAAGAGATAGAGAGAGACAGAGATATATACAGAGGGGGAGACAGACAGAGAATGGGAGAGAAACAGAGAGACAGTTACTATCCCGGACGTTAATACATTCTATTTATACATTCTATTTTGTTAACAACAGTTATTAACCCGGGCGAAGCCGGGTAGTACAGCTAGTATATATATAAATAAATATATATATATCTATATATATATATATATATATATATATACAGTGTGTATATATCTAATATATAAAGCTGAATGTGTGTATATATGTGTATGTATGTATGTGAATGTATGTATGTATGTATGTCCGGGATTGGCATCTGCACCGTCGCAGCTACAGCCACAAAATGTTGCACACTCACACTTCTGGACCCCGAGAGCGTCATAGGCTATGTTGTGAGGGGAAATTTTAACCCCGCGCGTTCCAATTTACCAATCAATTTTGCCCCTATCTACATAACGGGGAAAAAGTGAAACGAAAAGTGTATCCGCACCGTCGCATTTACAATCACAAAATTTTGCAGACCTGGAAAAGAGACAGACCTGGAAAGAGACAGATGGGGAAATAAACTGAGAGATAGAGACAGACAGAGACAGGCAGACGGGGAAAGAGACACACGAAGAAAGAGACAGACGGGGAAAGAGACAGATGAAGAATGAAACAGATGGGGAAAGAGTCAGACAGAGACAGACAGAGAAAGAGACAGATGGGGAAAAAGGCAGACGAGGCAACAGGCAGACGAGGAAAGAGGCAGACGAGGAAAGAGGCAGACCTGGAAAGAGACAGACGGGGAAAGAGACAGATCTGGAAAGAGACAGACGGAGCACATTACTTGGCCAATTTAGTTAAATCTGTGTGGAATATTTGTGATGTTGAAATATATGTTGTGAAATGCTTCTATTAGCTTAGTTTTTGCCTTTTAATAATTACATTTCTATCTATTTGTTTTGTGGTTTTTGTGTGCAGAATATATTTTTGTTAATACATTCTATTTTGTTAACAGCAGTTATTAACCCGGGCGAAGCCAGGTAGTACAGCTAGTATATATATATATATATATAATAAATATACAGTGTGTGTATATATATATATATATATATATACAGTGCCTACAAGTAGTATTCAACCCCCTGCAGATTTAGCAGGTTTACACATTCGGAATTAACTTGGCATTGTGACATTTGGACTGTAGATCAGCCTGGAAGTGTGAAATGCACTGCAGCAAAAAAGAATGTTATTTCTTTTTTCATTTTTTTTTTTTTAAATTGTGAAACGTTTATTCAGAGGGTCATTTATTATTCAACCCCTCAAACCACCAGAATTCTGTTTGGTTCCCCTAAAGTATTAAGAAGTATTTCAGGCACAAAGAACAATGAGCTTCACATGTTTGGATTAATTATCTCTTTTTCCAGCCTTTTCTGACTAATTAAGACCGTCCCCAAACTTGTGAACAGCACTCATACTTGGTCAACATGGGAAAGACAAAGGAGCATTCCAAGGCCATCAGAGACAAGATCGTGGAGGGTCACAAGGCTGGCAAGGGGTACAAAACCCTTTCCAAGGAGTTGGGCCTACCTGTCTCCACTGTTGGGAGCATCATCCGGAAGTGGAAGGCTTATGGAACTACTGTTAGCCTTCCAGTGCCTGGACAGCCTTTGAAAGTTTCCACCCGTGCCAAGGCCAGGCTTGTCCGAAGAGTCAAGGCTAACCCAAGGACAACAAGGAAGGAGCTCCGGGAAGATCTTATGGCAGTGGGGACATTGGTTTCAGTCAATACCATAAGTAACATACTCCATCGCAATGGTCTCCGTTCCAGACGAGCCCGTAAGGTACCTTTACTTTCAAAGCGTCATGTCAAGGCTCGCCTACAGTTTGCTCATGATCACTTGGAGGACTCTGAGACAGACTGGTTCAAGGTTCTCTGGTCTGATGAGACCAAGATCGAGATCTTTGGTGCCAACCACACACGTGACGTTTGGAGACTGGATGGCACTGCATACAACCCCAAGAATACCATCCCTACAGTCAAGCATGGTGGTGGCAGCATCATGCTGTGGGGCTATTTCTCAGCCAAGGGGCCTGGCCATCTGGTCCGCATCCATGGGAAGATGGATAGCACGGCCTACCTGGAGATTTTGGCCAAGAACCTGCGCTCCTCCATCAAGGATCTTAAGATGGGTCGTCATTTCATCTTCCAACAAGACAACGACCCAAAGCACACAGCCAAGAAAACCAACGCCTGGTTCAAGAGGGAAAAAATCAAGGTGTTGCAGTGGCCTAGTCAGTCTCCTGACCTTAACCCAATTGAAAACTTGTGGAAGGAGCTCAAGATTAAAGTCCACATGAGACACCCAAAGAACCTAGATAACTTGGAGAAGATCTGCATGGAGGAGTGGGCCAAGATAACTCCAGAGACCTGTGCCGGCCTGATCAGGTCTTATAAAAGACGATTATTAGCTGTAATTGCAAACAAGGGTTATTCCACAAAATATTAAACCTAGGGGTTGAATAATAATTGACCCACACTTTTATGTTGAAAATTTATTAAAATTTAACTGAGCAACATAACTTGTTGGTTTGTAAGATTTATGCATCTGTTAATAAATCCTGCTCTTCAGGGGCGGACTGGCCCACCATGAGGTCGGGAGAATCCCCGGTGGACCCCTGCTATTGATGGCCACGCCCCCTAGGCCCCACCCCCTACCCCCCCTGGGCCCCTATGGATATGTGTGAGAGGGCCCCCCCCCGTAATTTCACTAATCATATCGGCACATTGCCGATATGATTAGTGACAATCCCATTCCCTCTGCAGCGGCAAGCAGGAAGAGCGATCTCCAGCTCTGCCTGCTGTCACTGTCAGTGCGCGTGGCTCTGACTCATCTGCGCAGCGACACTGCAGGAGGAGGCAGTCTCAGAGGGATGACTGCTTCTTTCCTGTGCAGGTGCTGGCAGCATCGCGCGGCGGAGGACGGACCCAGCGTCGCCCCAGGCCAGGCTGCAGGAACAGCAGCGCGTGAGTATAGAAGGCGGGGTCCCGGGGGGTGTGTGCGGGGGCCCCGGGGAGCGAGCAGGGGCCCCGAGGGGGTGTGCGGGGGCCCCGGGGAGCGAGCAGGGGCCCCGGGGGTATGTGCGGGGGGGCTCTTCTTCTTACCAGTCACCTGCCTGTATGTATCTGCAGCCACCGGCGCGTTCCTCATCAGTGTGTGCATGCCGGGCACACTAGCAGGAGGCGCGCTGTGCTGTTCCGGCCCTGCTGTGTGCCCGACATGCACACACTGATGAGGAACGCGCCGGTGCCGGTGACCGCAGCTTCTTCCTATTCAAATGTATTTGCGTCTTTCAGACGTAAATACATTTGAACAGCCCGCTGGGACTGGGCCCCGCCCCCGACGTGCAGCAACGTGATGAGATCAGCACATTGCTGACGTCATCACAGTGCTGCGGGCGCCACACTGGATTCATCAGGAAGCGAGCGTTCCATGGAGGAGCCGAAGAGACAGGTGTAATTAATGGAGATGTGTGGGGAGGGGCTGAGGACACATAACGGGGAACATTTGTGAAGGAGACACAGCTTTGTGACAGGCAGAGGAGGAGTACTGTATTCCGAGGGAGGGGGGGAGGCAGGAGTGTGTAGTGATGGGGTAGTGTAATTTGTGTCTGCAGGGGGTGGTGATGAGGGGTGTGTCACAAACCACCGGGGGGGTCACTCAGAAATCCCCCGCGCTGGCTACCAGTACGTCACAATCGGGGGGTAACAAGTGGGGTCACCCCTCCTTTATACCTCCCGACCGACAGACAGAGCACGTGACGCGCTCTCTAGCGCCCCTCTTATAGTCAGGCCAATTATGGAATTGCCCGACAATAAGCAAGGAGGCCGCTATACTACTTATGCCGATTATTGAAGGGTCCCCGGTGAGAGTAGGGTATATATTCCCCCGACCTCCGCGGGCGGAATATATAATATCTTCCCGAATCTCACTGGCCTCCCCACAATAATCCTTGGCACAACTCGCTGCCACCAACCGCTTCACGGTAACTATTAGCCGAACACACAGACGTGGGATTCAAGATCGAGATAACAGAACAGCCCAAGATTAATTATATAATTTAATCAGCCTAAAGCACACTAGAAACTACAATATATACAATAGGGAATCTACAGAATATACATATGTCAGAGTACAGTTACAATCAAAGCATGGGTTACAAACAGGCATACACAGTTCCAGCAGTTACCTTGTTGCGTCTGGCCACAGGGGGGCGCTGTACCCAGGTTTCTAGGATCCTTCCCACAGATGTTTCCTACACGTGCCCCCAGCGAAAGAACACTGGAAAATGGCCGAAGTAGGGTTATCAACCTGGCCAAATCCAGGTCCCCTCCTACCTTCGTGACCTCACAGGGAGCACTGCTCCACCCCTGGCTTGAGTTATGGACAATATCCCAACATGGAATATGGGCCATAACTTTGCCTGGGAGCGTCGTAGGCGGACGCCAATGCTCTCATTGTGACAGTTATGAATTTAGCTACAGAACGAGGGGACTCATGACCTGTCTGCCAGTTCCCCATTGGCTGATATCACGCCTGGGGCATTTCCCAATGTCCTGCTCCCATAAAAAGGGTGTGCCGGCATCGTCCGCATGCAGAGACACCATTTTTATGGTTGCCATATTTATCGGAAATATGGCTTGCGAGATATGAACCATTTTTTACTGGAGTCGTTCTGTCTGGCTATTTCCATAGCCTTGCTAATGAGATACAACTCTTGTTACAGGGTGACGGCAGGGAGTCATCCTGTGTCCATTGTTCCCACACCACCTCATTTCCATATCACAGGACATGGCCATGGAGGTGTAAGTGGAACACTGAGAACAAGAAGGGAGGGGGCACTGCCAGGGAGTGATGAGGGATTATGACTGGAGTCATAATTCATCTTCATATCCCGGGATTTGCCTCACACCTCCCCCCTTTTGAGGGCGCTAGGGGGCAGCACACTCCGGTGTTCCCCCGTGTGCCCGTCCGCGACCTCTCCTTGTCGGGACAGCCCGTCTGCGTTACCGTGGTCACGGCCCCTTTTGTGGCGAATGGTGAAGTTGTATTGCTGGAGCGCAAGGCTCCATCGCAACAATCGCCCATTCGTCCCAGAGACGGTGTGCAACCAGCTGAGGGGATTGTGGTCCGTCTCCACGATGAAGTGGCGCCCGTATAGATAGGGTTGCAGACGCTGCAGGGCCCACACTATGGCCAGGCACTCCTTCTCCATCGTGGAATAGGCAACTTCCCTTGGTAACAGCTTCCTGCTCAGGTACAAGACTGGGTGCTCTTGGCTCGCAGAGTCCACCTGGCTGAGCACCGCACCGAGGCCGAAGTCACTGGCGTCGGTCTGTACTACAAACGGCCGCGTGAAGTCGGCTGCCTGTAGCACGGGCGGGCTGGACAGGGCGTCCTTTAGGGCCTGGAAGGCTGTCTCGCAGTCCATTGTCCAATCGACTGCAGAGGGCAGCTTCTTCTTGGTGAGGTCCGTCAAGGGCTTTGCCAGGCTACTATAGCGTGGAACAAACCTCCTATAGTACCCGGCGGTCCCCAAGAAGGACATCACCTGCTTCTTGGTCCTGGGGGTGGGCCAGGATGCGATGGCTTCCACTTTCTCAGGTTCGGGCTTCAGTGTTCTCCCACCTACCCGGTGACCGAGGTACTGGACCTCGCTCATGGCCAGCTGACACTTTCCCGGCTTGATGGTCAAACCTGCCCGGTGGATCCGCCTGAGCACCTGTGCTAGATGCTCTAGGTGGTCCTCCCAGGTGGGACTGAAGACGGCAATGTCATCTAGGTACGCGGCCGCGTACCCTTCAAGTCCCTTGAGCAGGGTGTTGACCATCCGCTGGAAAGTGGCAGGGGCATTCCTCATCCCGAATGGCATCACCGTGGACTCGTATAGTCCAAATGGGGTAATAAAGGCAGAGCGTTCCCTGGCCTTGCGAGTCAGGGGGATCTGCCAATATCCCCGGCTCAGGTCCATGATGGTCAGGTACTGAGCCCCGGCCAACTGATCGAGCAGGTCATCGATGCGTGGCATTGGGTACGCATCGGCGACCGTGACAGCATTGAGCCCCCTGTAGTCCACGCAGAACCGAGTGGTTCGGTCCTTCTTAGGGACGAGGACTACAGGCGAGGCCCAAGCGCTGTTGGATGCCTGGATCACCCCCAGCTTCAGCATCTCGTCAATCTCCTGGCGCATGTGTTGCTGCACCTCCAGGGAGACCCGATATGCTGAACGCCGGATCGGGGGATGATCCCCAGTGTCCACGTGATGGACAGCCAAGTCAGTCCTTCCGGGCTGGTTGGTAAACAACCCCCGGAAGGGGAGGAGGGTGGCCCACAGCTGGGACCGTTGGTCCTCCAAGAGCTGGTGGCCAACCTCCACATCCTCAATGGATCCGCCTGCCCTAACCTGGGCTAGCATATCCAAGAGGGTTTCCGCTTCTCCCTCCTCGGGCAGGTTGCACACGGGGAGCGCACATGCCTCCCGCTCATGATGTGCCTTCATCATGTTCACATGGAAGGGCTTCCGCCTTCCACGGGCAGGGTCCAGGGTGACCAGGTACGTCACAGGGTTGAGCTGCTGGTACACGAGGTATGGGCCTTCCCAGGCTGCCTGAAGCTTGTCCTGTGGTACGGGGACCAGTACCCACACCTCTTGACCCACTTGGTAGGTCCTCTCACAAGCGTTCTGGTCGTACCAACGCTTCTGATCGGCCTGGGCTTGAGCCATATTGTCGTGTACCAGTTGCGTCAAGGCCTGCATTTTGTCCCGGAAGCGCATGACATACTCGATAACCGACACTCCAGGGGTGGCCAAATCCCCTTCCCAAGCCTCTTTCACCAGAGCCAGGGGGCCCCGCACACGTCGCCCGTACAGGAGCTCAAACGGTGAGAATCCTGTTGAGGCCTGTGGAACCTCCCGGTAAGCAAATAACAGGTGTGGGAGATACCGCTCCCAGTCACGCCCATGGGAGTCGACCAACATCTTAAGCATCTGCTTTAAGGTGCCATTAAACCGCTCGCACAGGCCATTAGTCTGTGGATGGTACGGGCTGGCCACCAGATGTCGCACCTGGACTTGCTTACAGAGGGCCTCCATCAGCTGGGACATGAATTGGGTCCCCCGGTCAGTGAGCATTTCCTGGGGAAAACCCACTCGGGAGAAAATCTCCAGCAATGCGGTGGCCACCTTGTCAGCCCGAATGGACGACAAGGCCACTGCTTCTGGGTACCGGGTGGCATAGTCCACTACCGTCAGTATGAAGCGTTTCCCGGAGCTGCTGGGGATGGCCAGCGGGCCGACCAGATCCACAGCCACCCTCCTGAAAGGCTCATCGATGATTGGCAGAGATACTAGTGGGGCTTTGGGGTGTGGCCCCGCCTTCCCCACTCTCTGACAGGTTTCACACGAACGGCAGTAGGCAGCCACATCGGCCCCCATTTTTGGCCAGTAGAAATGCTGGTTTAACCTGGCCTTGGTCTTAGCGATCCCTAGGTGTCCGGCCATCGGAATCTCATGTGCGATCCGCAACAACTCCGTCCGGAACGGATAGGGTACCACTAACTGTCGGTCCCTGGGCCACGCCTCCGGTGAACCCTGCTGGACCGTGGCCCGGTACAGCCGTCCTTGGTCCCAGACCACTCGCTCCGGGTCCGAGTCCGAGGGAGGCTGTGCCGCCTGCTCCTTAAGAGCTTTCAGGCTGTCGTCAGCTTCTAACGCTGCCTGAAACCCCTGACTAGATGTGGCCAGAATCGACGAGACTGTCACATCTTCGGTCAGTACCCCGGGACCTGTGTCCTGGCCTCCACCTGACTCGGCTGCCACTTGGTCAGAAGGGGAAGAGCTATCGGACCTCCGGGAGGCCCCTTGGCTTCCAGCACTCCCACTGCGGGTGACAGCGGCCACAGCCGCTGCGACCGTGGGTCGTGCCTGCTCCTCCTCCGTTCCTGACCAAGTCGCCGGTTCAGGCAGACCGACCTGGCTTCCTGACACCCCGGTTGTGGGGGAACCATGCACCGAGATCTTACCTGGGAGCACTTCCGCTCCTGGACCGGCCCCAATCTCACCTGCCTGTTCCCCTCCTGCAGCAACAGAACCCCGCTGTGAAATCTCTGGGGACCCCACATTTGCTGTGGTAGCCCCCACCCCACACACTGGTCCTCCCCCTGCAGCACCCTGCTCTCTGCTTATCCCTGCAGAGGGCAGCAGATCCCAGCTCACAGGCTGATTACTTGTAGAGGCATTGTCACACCTTTCTCTGACCCCCTCCCCTGTCACAGCTGCAGCTGAGTGTGTGTCTATGGTGTCTATGCAAGCAGAAATATCAGAGTTCACTCCCTCCTCCCTTACATCATTCATAGATAACACATTAACATTGTCCGGAGGCATGTCAGTACTGGCTGAAGGTTCAGCCCTTGGTTGGGGCCCAAACTGGGAGGTTATCTGCCCCAAATCTGTCCCAAGTAGCACGTTTGCAGGGATCCGATCAGTTACCCCCACCTCCCTCACCCCTCGCCCTGCGCCCCAGTCCACATAAATGTCAGCAACAGGCAGCCCCGGGTCAATGCCTCCTATCCCGGAGACAGCGAGGGTTTTTCCAGGGATCAAGTCTTGGGGGGACACCATCTCAGGCCGCACCAGAGTCACCTCCGAGGCGCTGTCTCGCAGTCCTATGGTCACAGACCGGCCGACGGTGACAGGTTGGAAGCTGTCCAGGGACCTACCACCACCCCCACCCACACAATACACCTTGGGCGGCCCTTGGGACGGGGACGGAGCCGGGGCCTTGGGACGCTGAGGGCACATGGCCTTGAAGTGTCCAGGTAGGTTGCACTGGTGGCACCGTCTTGGTTCTGCCACGGGCCTGGAGAGGGGAGTTGAGGGGGACACCCCCTGCAGTCTAGGGGCAGGTGGGGCAGTCGCAGAGTTCATCTTACCCCCTCTCCAGGTGCTGCTGGTGGCTGCTCTCCTGGCTTCAGGAGCCCGGTTGTTGGTGTAGTCATCGGCAAGGGCAGCTGTAGCCGTGGACCCCTTTGGCTTCTGGTCTCGGATGAACTGGCGGAGATCCTCAGGGCAGTTCCACAAGAGTTGCTCCGTGATGAACAAGTCCAGGATCTCCGGTCCGGTGGAAAGCTGCAGGCCTTGGGTCCAGTGGTCGGCAGCTCGGGCAAGTGCCCGCCGGTGGTCAGCCCAGGAGTCCTTTGGTCCCTTCTGCAGGGTCCGGAACTTCTTGCGGTAGGACTCCGGAGTGAGGTTGTACTGTTGGATCAGGGCCCGCTTGATGGTGTCGTAGCCCTGATCTGCCTCAGCAGGCAAGTCCCCAAGGATATCCAGGGCCTTACCCCTTAAACGGGGGGTCAGGTATTTGGCCCACTGGTCCTTGTTCAGATGGTGCTGCAAGCAAGTCCGTTCAAAAGCAGTCAAGAAAGAGTCCAAGTCTCCATCCTTCTCCAGCACTGGGAAGTCCTCAACACGGACCTTTGGAAGTTTGGTGTCTTGAAGGTCACGTGTGGCTGACGAGGGCCGGAGCTGAGCTAGCTGCAGCTGGTAGTCACGCTCTGCCTGGCGCTCTTCACGCGCTGCCTGCCGCTCCGCA